>NC_088421.1:56109639-56205582 GCF_034236695.1 Oncorhynchus nerka | reverse complement strand
TATAATAAGTCATACCATTTATGTCTGCATAGCATTGTCTTCATTTTAGCAGATTAACTTAGGTTTTCTCCCAGCGGCTAAGGAGTTGGTGCTGTGGCCAAAAGGTGGCTGGTTCAAATCCCGGGCCGGGAAAAAAACACCAGTAGTGATCTGATGACTGGAAGGCTGCGTGATTCACATCCTCTAAACATTAACCTTCCGTTGATCAGAACTCTAGAGGTTCTTCATCACTGAACCCAAATATATACACTGCTCCAAAAAATAAAGGGAACACTTAAACAACACAATGTAACTCCAAGTCAATCATACTTCTGTGAAATCAAACTGTCCACTTAGGAAGCAACACTGATTGACAATACATTTCACATGCTGTTGTGCAAATGGAATAGACAACAGGTGGAAATTATAGGCAATTAGCAAGACACCCCCAATAAAGGAGTGGTTCTGCAGATGGTGACCACAGACCACTTCTCAGTTCCTATGCTTCCTGGCTGATATTTTGGTCACTTTGGAATGCTGGCAGTGCTTTCACTCTAGTGGTAGCATGAGACGAAGTCTACAACCCAAACACGTGGCTCAGGTAGTGCAGCTCATCCAGGATGGCACATCAATGTGAGCTGTGGCAAGAAGGTTTGCTCTGTCTGTCAGCGTAGTGTCCAGAGCATGGAGGCGCTACCAGGAGACAGGCCAGTACATCAGGAGACGTGGAGGAGGTCGTAGGAGGGCAACAACCCAGCAGCAGGACCGCTACCTATGCCTTTTTGCAAGGAGGAGCAGGAGGAGCACTGCCAGAGCCCTGCAAAGTGACCTCCAGCAGGCCACAAATGTGCATGTGTCTGCTCAAACGGTCAGAAACAGACTCCATGAGAGTGGTATGAGGGCCCGACGTCCACGGGTGGGTGTTGTGCTTACAGCCCAACACCGTGCAGGACGTTTGGTATTTGCCCGAGAACACCAAGATTGGATGAAAGCAGGTTCACACTGAGCACGTGACAGACGTGACAGAGTCTGGAGACGCCATGGAGAACGTTCTGCTGCCTGCAACATCCTCCAGCATGACCAGTTTGGCGGTGGGCCAGTCATGGTGTGGGGTGGCATTTCTTTGGGGTCCGCACAGTCCTCCATGTGCTTGCCAGAGGTAGCCTGACTGCCATTAGGTACCGAGATGAGATCCTCAGACCCCTTGTGAGACCATATGCTGGTGCGGTTGGCCCTGGGGTCCTCCTAATGTTAGACAATGCTAGACCTCATGTGGCTGGAGTGTGTCAGCAGTTCCTGCAAGAGGAAGGCATTGATGCTATGGACTGGCCCGCCCGTTCCCCAGACCTGAATCCAAGCACATCTGGGACATCATGTCTCATGCTTTAGTCCAGGTCTGGGAGGAGATCCCTCAGGAGACCATCCTCCACCTCATCAGGAGCATGCCCAGGCGTTATGGGGAGGTCATACAGGCACGTGGAGGCCACACACTGAGCCTCATTTTGAACTTGTTTTAAGGACTACATCAAAGTTGGATCTGCCTGTAGTGTGGTTTTCACTTTAATTTTGAGTGTGACTTCAAATCCAGACCTCCATGGGTTGATACATTTGATTTTCATTGATAATTTTTGTGTGATTTTGTTGTCAGCACATTCAACTATGTATAGAAAAAAGTATTTAATAAGAATATTTCATTCATTATCTAGGATGTTATTTTAGTGTTCCCTTTATTTTTTTCCCTTTATTTTTTTGAGCAGTGTATAACTTTCAGTGGTTCCATATATTAAGGAAGTGATAGAAGCCTTTTTGGTTCTAGAAGGAACCTTCTGTTCTAAGAGTGTATAATAATAAACACGTTTTTCTTCTGATGATTTTATTATCTACATCATGTTATTTCAAGTTCTCCCTTTAGAGCGCAACATCATGTTGTTATTTAATTATCTACATCATGTTATTTCAAGTTCTCCCTTTGGAGCACAACATCATGTTGCTATTTAATTATCCTAAATTGGGCAAGTGAAGGCATCTAGGGCATAATATGTGTTTGATGAAAATGTACTACTGATATTTAGAGTTGTTAAACGGGTGTGAAGAGTGTGTTGATATAACGGTAATATTGTAGAAATTCTGCTTGTAACAACCATCAGAATTGGAAAAAAATGCATTCCATTATATTAGGCAATAATTAAGAGCAGGCAAGTGGTCATGTCATGTGAAAATTCTATCAAGTGCGCATCACATGAACATGTAGTTGTAACTGATATTTGTCACCTCATCTCCATGTTTGTTGTCAGTAATAATTATAATAACAATAATATAATGTGTCACTGTTTGTTAAGGCTTCCAGACGTGACCAACTGAGTTTCTTTTTGAGGATGAACGGAGGGAAATAAATACACCAATTGCTTATTGCATGGTTACGTGTTGTTATTGCATGTGTTGTTATTGCCATGGTTACTCCTGTGTTCTTATGCTCCAAACATTATAACAACATCAGTGGGGTCTAATTGTCCAGCTTTTATTTAGTTGAATGAACATTTTCTCAAAGATGATATGCTGTTATTGAAATATGTTTCAGTCCATTGTCTTTTATACTTTCTATTTGGTTTTAGTCGTTTAAGTTAATACTGAAAACATTTGTTTTGGGCAATGTCATCCCCTGCCGACCCACCTGGACCCCCCCGACCCACCTGGAGCCCTGCGTGACCCACAAGTGGTCTGATAGAGTTTACATAGACTACCAGTAGCCCAGGGTCCTGACTCATCACCTTCAAATCAGTTTCATTCCCCCGACCCACCTAAATAACTGAGAATATAGTGATATTTCCCTAAACATTTCCTAAATAACTGAGAATATAGTGATATTTCCATTTCTCCCTCAGGTGGTTCAGAATCATATCTCAGCCGATTCTGTCTATTGAATGTTTGACAGCCTAATTATCCGACTTCTAGTTGTGCCACAGTTTCTACAGCCATGTTGTAACTGCGTTAAGCTACACACTTATTTACCATTTCATGAGGAAATCACATATTTTCTGACGCTGTTGCAGAGGAAGTGATCTGTATTACAAACTTCAAAACCTTTTTATATTCATCTCAAATACACTACAAGTTTTAAATTCCCTACATTGCAGGAAAGTTATCATGCAAAAGGTTATAAATTCAGATCCTGTACAGAGATTGTCTTTGGTTTTGGGAAGGTAGACAGATAACAGATAACAATATGTGGAAAGGTAGACAGATGAGAGACATGGAGGAAGGTAGACAGATAACAGTGAATATGAGACATGGAGGAAGGTAGAAAGATAACAGTGAATATGAGACATGGACATGGAGGAAGTAGACAGATAACATGGAGGAAGGTAGAAGATATGAATATGAGACATGGAGGAAGGTAGACAGATAACAGTGAATATGAGACATGGAGAAGGTAGACAGATAACAGTGAATATGAGACATGGAGGAAGGTAGACAGATAACAGTGAATATGAGACATGGAGGAAGGTAGACAGATAACAGTGAATATGAGACATGGAGGAAGGTTTTGGGAAGGCTGAAAGACAACATTGAAATTCCCTCAAGTATTGAAAACAGGAAGTGAACTTAGTCACAAGGTTGTGCCAACTACAGTAGTGTTGCAAAATCCTTTACACCCCCCACTCTTCCCCATCTGTCTTAAGAACAGAACCTGTGGTTTAATGTAGATATATGTAGATACAACAGAATCAACATGTGATACTCTCAACTTCTCTTTTAACAGAACAGAGACATTTCTGAGGAAAGGCTGGTCGGAGGAGCTATAGTCTGGTGGGAGGAGTTATAGTCTGGTGGGAGGAGCTATAGGAGGACGGGTTCATTTTTATGGCTGAAATGGAATAAATTAATTAAGTGTTTGATGTTCCAGTTATTCCATTCCAGTCTTTACACTGAGCCTGTCCTCCTATAGCTCCTCCACCAGCCTCCTCTGGTTTGTATGTGAAAGTATTCAGGTGTTCATGTTGCTGTGGAGGCAAATTATATAAAACACACTACCTTTAAAGGTCCTATTCAGCCGTAAAAATAAAATAACATCAGAATATATATAAAACACTACCTTTAAAGGTCCTATTCAGCCATAAAAATAAAATAACATCAGAATATATATAAAACACTACCTTTAAAGGTCCTATTCAGCCGTAAAAATAAAATAACATCAGAATATATATAAAACACTACCTTTAAAGGTCCTATTCAGCCGTAAAAATAAAATAACATCAGAATATATATAAAACACTACCTTTAAAGGTCCTATTCAGCCATAAAAATAAAATAACATCAGAATATATATAAAACACTAGCTTTAAAGGTCCTATTCAGCCGTAAAAATAAAATAACATCAGAATATATATAAAACACTACCTTTAAAGGTCCTATTCAGCCATAAAAATAAAATAACATCAGAATATATATAAAACACTACCTTTAAAGGTCCTATTCAGCCATAAAAATAAAATAACATGATAATATATATAAAACACTACCTTTAAAGGTCCTATTCAGCCTGTAAAAATAAAATAAAATCAGAAATGAATATAAATGTAAATGGTTAATTTCGAAGTTTTGTAGAAAAATATAAAGTTAAAAAGTTCTAACTTATCTTTATAACTACAGATCATAGAAATGTGTCATTTTGACAAATACACATTCTGTTTGGTGCTGGAGAGGATGAATATGAGGTTGAAAAGTGGAGGGATTACCTTTTAACACTAGAATCAGACAACCCAATAAACCTACCTCCTGCTCCCTGACTTTTCCTAAATGTTTGTATTTTCTACTGCTCCTTTGTCAGAATGTTGAAATCAAACGAGTATTCAGAGCCTTTAAACCCATTTCCCTCACACCTTCCTAACTTAATCTGCCTTTAAACCCATTTCCCTCACACCTTCCTAACTTAATCTGCCTTTAAACCCATTTCCCTCACACCTTCCTAACTTAATCTGCCTTTAAACCCATTTCCCTCACACCTTCCTAACTTAATCTGCCTTTAAACCCATTTCCCTCACACCTTCCTAACTTAATCTGCCTTTAAACCCATTTCCCTCTTCACAATCTGCCTTCCCCATAACTTAATCTGCCTTTAAACCCATTTAACTTAATCTGCTCCCATTTCCACCTTCCTAACTTAATCTGCCTTTAAACCCATTTCCCTCACACCTTCCTAACTTAATCTGCCTTTAAACCCATTTCCCTCACACCTTCCTAACTTAATCTGCCTTTAAACCCATTTCCCTCACACCTTCCTAACTTAATCTGCCTTTAAACCCATTTCCCTCACACCTTCCTAACTTAATCTGCCTTTAAACCCATTTCCCTCACACCTTCCTAACTTAATCTGCCTTTAAACCCATTTCCCTCACACCTTCCTAACTTAATCTGCCTTTAAACCCATTTCCCTCACACCTTCCTAACATAATCTGCCTTTTAACCCATTTCCTCACACCTTCCTAACTTAATCTGCCTTTAAACCCATTTCCCTCACACCTTCCTAACTTAATCTGCTTTTTAACCCATTTCCCTCACACCTTCCTAACTTAATCTGCCTTTAAACCCATTTCCCTCACACCTTCCTAACTTAATCTGCCTTTAAACCCATTTCCCTCACACCTTCCTAACTTAATCTGCCAAAACCCATTTCCTCACACCTTCCTAACTGTCCATCTGCAGCCAAACCCATTTCCCTCATGAGTCTGCTCTTTCCTCACTGAATAAAAGACAAATTCCTAATGGGCCATAATTTCCCTCACACCTTCCTAACTTAATCTGCTTTAAACCCAATTCAATTCCTAAATGAGGCCTAACTGAATGATAAGGAAGGTGAAGAGGTTGATTTAATGTAATCTGCAAACCCAGTGTATTGATCTGTTGAAACCCATTTCCCTCACATTCCTAATCTGCCTTTAAACACAACAGTTCCTAATTGATGAGCCTTTAAATTTTTTCCTGTACATTCCTAAGAATCTGATGGGAAGAGGTGATTTAATCTGTACAACAGTGATTGAATTGCAAATCTAGTACATGAAGAGATGGGAGCATCTAGTACATGAAGAGAATAAAGACATTAGGATCAACCAGCCACATGAAGAAATGGGAGCATCTAGTACATGAAGAGATGGGAGCATCTTGTACATGAAGAGATGGGAGCATCTAGTACATGAAGAGATGGGAGCATCTAGTACATGAAGAGATGGGAGCATCTAGTACATGAAGAGATGGGAGCATCTAGTACATGAAGAGATGGGAGCATCTAGTACATGAAGAGATGGGAGCATCTAGTACATGAAGAGATGGGAGCATCTAGTACATGAAGAGATGGGAGCATCTAGTACATGAAGAGATGGGAGCATCTGGTACATGAAGAGATGGGAGCATCTAGTACATGAAGAGATGGGAGCATCTAGAAGAGATGGGAGCATCTAGTACATGAAGAGATGGGAGCATCTAGTACATGAAGAGATGGGAGCATCTTGTAGTGAAGAGATGGGAGCATCTATCAAAAGAGATGGGAGCATCTATGAATACTGTATGAGATCAGACAGAAAGATGGGAGCATCTAATACATGAAGAGATGGGATTCTGCAGAAACATTGTGGTTTCTATATAATTGCAGATGAGATTCTGCAGGTTAAACATCTCTTTATAAATCCTCCTTCTGAGTCACATTGAGGTTAAAGATTTGTAGTTTCATATAATACTGTATCATTAAACATTGTGGTTTCTATATAATACTGTATCTGAGATCAGATTCTGCAGGTTAAACATTGTGGTTTCTATATAATACTGTATCTGAGATCAGATTCTGCAGGTTCCTTGACACGTACCTTCATCAAATAACTCTCTTCATTCAAGAGGTGCAGCTTAATTTCCAAAGTTCACTTTTTCTTCAACAACATCAGTGTTGTCCAGGTATTAATCACAGGACCCCTACAGCAGCATTGATCAACATCAGTGTTGTCCAGGTATTAATCACAGGACCCCTACAGTGTTGTCAGGTATTAATCATTTGATCAACATCAGTGTTGTCCAGGTATTAATCACAGGACCCCTACAGCAGCAGCATTGATCAACATCAGTGTTGTCCAGGTATTAATCACAGGACCCCTACAGCAGCAGCATTGATCAACATCAGTGTTGTCCAGGTATTAATCACAGGACCCCTACAGCAGCAGCATTGATCAACATCAGTGTTGTCCAGGTATTAATCACAGGACCCCTACAGCAGCAGCATTGATCTGCAACTAAGCAGAAACTAATACCACAATCAAATTAAAATCTGATATTCTGTCGTCAATGGATGAATGGCCAATAGAAACCAGATAGAAACTGATCATGATGCATGTGACTTCAGTTCTGGTTAGTCACAGACTTGCTCAATGTCTTTCCATGTCTGGGGAAATGAAACCAGGCCAGTGGCTGACTGTCTGAGACTGTGGTTTTGAGTCATTTATGACATGGACAAAGAGCCTGACATTTCCCTGTCAGACAAAGGCAGACAACATCTTCAAGCTGTGGTCAATTTCCCTGTCAGACAAGTTGATTATGGAAAGAAGCCTGCTAGTAAACAATCAAAGTGGAAAGCTGAGGTAAAGCAACACTCACAGTGTGATGGAGAGAGGTAAAGCAACACTCACAGTGTGATGGGGAGGTAAAACAACACTCACAGTGTGATGGGGAGAGTAAAGCAACACTCACAGTGTGATGGAGAGAGGTAAAGCAACACTCAAGTGTGATGGAGAGAGGTAAAGCAACACTCACAGTGTGATGGGGAGAGTGTGATGGAGAGGTAAGCAACACTCACAGTGTGATGGAGAGAGGTAAAGCAACACTCACAGTGTGATGGAGAGGTAAAGCAACACTAAGTGTGATGCAACACACTCACAGTGTGATGGAGAGGTAAAGCAACACTCACAGTGTGATGGAGAGAGGTAAAACAACACTCACAGTGTGATGGAGAGTAAAGCAACACTGTGATGGAGAGGTAAAGGTGTGATGGAGAGGTAAAGCAACACTCACAGTGTGATGGAGAGAGGTAAAGCAACACTCACAGTGTGATGGAGAGGTAAAGCAACACTCACAGTGTGATGGAGAGAGTAAAGCAACACTCACAGTGTGATGGAGAGAGGTAAAGCAACACTCACAGTGTGATGGAGAGTGTGATGGTAAAGCAACTCACAGTGTGATGGAGAGGTAAAGCATCACTCACAGTGTGATGGAGAGAGGTAAAGCATCACTCACAGTGTGATGGAGAGGTAAAGCAACACTCACAGTGTGATGGAGAGAGGTAAAGCAACACTCACAGTGTGATGGAGAGAGGTAAAGCATCACTCACAGTGTGATGGAGAGAGGTAAAGCAACACTCACAGTGTGATGGAGAGAGTAAAGCAACACTCACAGTGTGATGGAGAGAGGTAAAGCAGGTGTGATGGAGAGAGGTAAAGCAACACTCACAGTGTGATGGAGAGAGAGGTAAAGCATCACTCACAGTGTGATGGAGAGGTAAAGGTAAAGCAAAGCACACTCACAGTGTGATGGAGAGAGTAAAGTAAACTCACAGTGTGATGGAGAGAGTGTATGGCAACACTCACAGTGTGATGATAAAGGTGTGATGAGAGAGGTAAAGCATCACTCACAGTGTGATGGAGAGAGGTAAAGCATCACTCACAGTGTGATGGACAGAGAGGTACTCACAGTGTGAACACTCACAGTGTGATGGAGAGAGGTAAAGCAACACTCACAGTGTGATGGAGAGGTAAAGCAACACTCACAGTGTGATGGAGAGGTAAAGCACAGCAGTGTGATAGAGCAGCACTCACAGTGTGATGAGAGAGGTAAACTCCCTCTTCACCAAGCACCACAGCACCAGTGTGATGCAGGCAGCAGTGTGATGGAGAGAGGTCTCCCTCTTCACCAAGCACCACAGCACCAAGCAGGCAGCAGGTCCTGCTCTCCCTCTTCCCAAGCACCACAGCACCAAGCAGGCAGCAGGTCTGCTCTCCTCTTCCCAAGCACCACAGCACCAAGCAGGCAGCAGGTCTGCTATTCCTCTTCCCCAAGCACCACAGCACCAAGCAGGCAGCAGGTCTGCTATTCCTCTTCCCCAAGCACCACAGCACCAAGCAGGCAGCAGGTCTGCTCTTCCTCTTCCCCAAGCACCACAGCACCAAGCAGGCAGCAGGTCTGCTATTCCTCTTCCCAAGCACCACAGCACCAAGCAGGCAGCAGGTCTGCTATTCTGCTCTTCCCTCTCCCCAAGCACCACAGCACCAAGCAGGCAGCAGGTCTGCTCTTCCTCTTCCCCAAGCACCACAGCACCAAGCAGGCAGCAGGTCTGCTCTTCCTCTTCCCCAAGCACCACAGCACCAAGCAGGCAGCAGGTCCTGCTCTCCCTCTTCCCCAAGCACCACAGCACCAAGCAGGCAGCAGGTCTGCTCTCCCTCTTCACCAAGCACCACAGCACCAAGCAGGCAGCAGGTCTGCTCTTCCTCTTCCCCAAGCACCACAGCACCAAGCAGGCAGCAGGTCTGCTCTCCCTCTTCACCAAGCACCACAGCACCAAGCAGGCAGCAGGTTCTGCTCTCCCTGTTCCACAAGCACCACAGCACCAAGCAGACAGCAGGTCTTGCTCTCCCTCTTCCCCAAGCACCACAGCTCCCACTGGGGAGAAAGGAGAAACAATGTCAAGTCGGCAGATTCACACCAAACAAGGCCGATGAAAACTGTGTGCAGGGCAACCGATTTGACTTGTTTGTGGACCTGAAGCATAAAGAGAAGAGGGGATTGATTCATGTGTAAAGGAGCTACAGTGTCTGATAGCATAAAGAGAAGAGGGGATTGATTCATGTGTAAAGGAGCTACAGTGTCTGATAGCATAAAGAGAAGAGGGGATTGATTCATGTGTAAAGGAGCTACAGTGTCTGATAGCATAAAGAGAAGAGGGGATTGATTCATGTGTGAAGGAGCTACAGTGTCTGATAGCATAAAGAGAAGAGGGGATTGATTCATGTGTAAAGGAGCTACAGTGTCTGATAGAATAAAGAGAAGAGGTGATCTACAGTGTCTGATACAATCAACACATTCTTGTTTTTACGTCTTGTCATCAATATTTTTCCACAAATATTTATTTATGAAATTCATCCCTTTATAATTGTTCATTCACTGGTGCTTTTGTTCAGGAATACAGAATACAGTTCAGCTGGCTGGTTTTATTATTATTAGATATTTTATTGTTTCTACTATGTGAAAAGAAGCTGTAACTGGACTTTATTAACTTCTAAAACTCTATTATCAGATCTACAAATATCGTTGATCAAATGGACTGTTTTTACTGGAAGGGAAATAGGCTGTAGGAGGATCTATTTTCCACTTTGTTGAATTAACTATTGTTGTTATTTTATATTGATATATTTCCACTAATTATTCTTCATGTAATTAATCCTTTACAATAGTATGTTACACTATTTATCAAGTGTTTATTTGTTAACAAACCATGTTTTCACACGTTACACCTTGCTGATTGATATGCATCTGATGTAGAGTCTCCCTTCACAACATAGAGTTGGTCTGTTTACCTGAACTGTGACATCAGTGATGCCTCTAACAGCGACAGATTCTCCTGTGTTAATCTTTAACACAAGGGGCGCTGGCTGAAGTGGATGGTGTTGCAGTGTCTTTTGTCTGACAGCTGCAAGAGATACAGCTGCACACCAGCTGTCCCTGTGTTAATCTCCATACACACCAGCTGTCCCTGTGTTAACACACCAGCTGTCCCTTGTTAATCTCCATACACACCAGCTGTCCCTGTGTTAATCTCCACAACACCAGCTGTCCCTGTGTTAATCTGTGTTAATCTCCATTCCAACACACCAGCTGTCCCTGTGTTAATCTCTGAACTGTCCCTGTGGACACCAGCTGTCCCTGTGTTGTTAATCCCACACACCAGCTGTCCCTGAATCTGTTACATCAGTGATGTTAATCTCCACACCAGCTGTCCCTGTGTCAATCTCTAACATCTGTCCCTGTGTTAATCCTATAAACTGTCCCTGACACCAGCTGTGCTGTGTTAATCTCCACATACACACCAGCTGTCCCTGTGTTAATCTCCCTACACACCAGCTGTCCCTGAACTGTGACATCAATCTCTCACACACAGATTCACCTGTGTTAATCTTTAACACACCAGCTGTCCCTGTGTGTAATGTGACTCCTGGTCCCTGTGAGTCACCAGCTGTTCCCTGTGTTAATCTCCAACAAACACCAGCTGTCCCTGTGTTAATCTCTTGTTAATCACACCAGCTGTCCCTGTCCCTGTGTTAATCTTTATACAAACACCAGCTGTCCATTTAATCTGTCCACATGTCCCTGTTTAATCTCTATACACACCAGCTGTCCCTGTGTTAATCTCCATACACACCAGCTGGAATCTCCATGTTAATCTCTTACACACTCCCTGTGTTAATCTCCACACCAGCTGTCCCTGTGTTAATCTCCACAGCTGTCACCAGCTGTCCCTGTGTTAATCTCCATAACACCAGCTGTCCCTGTGTTAATCTCTATACACACAGCTGTCTGGACCTGTCTTAATCTCTATACACACCAGCTGTCCCTGTGTTAATCTCCACACTTCACACCAGCTGTCCCTGTGTTAATCTCATATACACACCAGCTGTCCCTGTGTTAATCTCTATAGGCACCAGCTGTCCCTGTGTTAATCTCCATACACACCAGCTGTCCCTGTGTTAATCTCCTATACACACCAGCTGTCCCTGTGTTAATCTTCCCACAGCTGTCCCTGTCCTTAATCCTCAGCATGCTGTCCCTGTGTTAATCTCCATACACACCAGCTGTCCCTGTGTTAATCTCCATGCTGTCCCTGAAATCATGTCCAGCTGTCCCTGTGTTAACCTCCCTGTGTTAATCTCCATACACACCAGCTGTCCCTGTGTTAATCTCCCATACACACCAGGCTGTCCCTGTGTTAATCTCTATAACACCAGCTGTCCCTGTGTTAATCCAGCTGTGTCCCTGTGTTAATCTCCTATACACACCAGCTGTCCCTGTGTTAATCTCCATACACAGGCTGTCCATGCACACCAGTTAATCTCTATACACACCAGCTGTCCCTCAGCATGTTAATCTCCATGTCCCCAGCTGTCCCTGTGTTAATCTCCTTACACACCAGCTGTCCCTGTGTTAATCTCTATACACACAGCTGTCCCTGTGTTAATCTCATATAGACACCAGCTGTCCCTGTGTTAATCTGTCCCTGTGTTAATCCATACCCTGTACACTCAGCACCAGCTGTCCCTGTGTTAATCTCCACACACCAGCTGTCCCTGTGTTAATCTCCATGTGTTGTGTTATCTCCATACACACCAGCTGTCCCTGTGTTAATCTCAGCATAGACACCAGCTGTCCCTTCCACACCAGCTGTCCCTGTGTTAATCTCCATACACACCAGCTGTCCCTGTGTTAATCTCTATAGACATCTCCAGCCCCTGTGTTAATCTCCATACACACCAGCTGTCCCTGTGTTAATCTGCCCTGTTAATCTCCATACACACCAGCTGTCCCTGTGTTAATCTCCATACACACCAGCTGTCCCTGTGTTAATCTCTATACACACCAGCTGTCCCTGTGTTATCTCCCACAGCTGCTTAATCTGTGTTATGTCCTTACACACCAGCTGTCCCAGCTGTCCCTGTGTTAATCTCCATACAGCTGTCCAGCTGTCCCTGCATGTTAATCCTGATGTCACCTTCCCACAGGCTGTCCCTGTGTTAATCTCTATACACACCAGCTGTCCCTGTGTTAAGGCTGGACCATACACACCAGCTGTCCCTGTGTTAATCTCCACAGGCACCAGCTGTCCTTAATCAGCATGTCCCTGTGTTAATCTCTATCCCACACACCAGCTGTCCCTGTGTTACCTCAGCATGTTAAGCCTGCTGTCCCTGTGTTAATCTCTATACCCACCAGCTGTCCATGTGTTAATCTCAGCATGTAGAAGCCAGCTGTCCCTGTGTTGGAATCTCCTTACACACAGCTGTCCCTAAAGCCTATGTCCCACCTTCCCAGCTGTCTGGTTAATGTCCTTACACCAGCATGTCCCTGTGTTAATCTCTGATATCACCAGAAGCCTGTGTCCTGTCCCTGTGTTAATCTCCATACAAGTTCCCACAGCATGTCCCTGGACCATGTCCTACACACCAGCATGTTAATCTCTGATACCACACCTGTCCCACAGGCTGTTAATCTCCATACACAGCAGCTGTCCCTGTGTTAATCTCCATAGGCTGGACCAGCTGTCCCTGTGTTAATCTCTGATGTCCCACCTGTCCCTACAGGTTGGACCATCTCCATACCTCCCTGTGTTACATGTAGAAGCCTGATGTCCCACCTTCCCACAGCTGTCCCTGTCCTTAATCAGCATGTACACAGCCTGCTGTCCCACCTTCCCACAGGCTGGACCATGTCCTTACCTCAGCATCTATAGACACCAGCTGTCCCAATCCTTCCACAGGCTGGACCATGTTTACCTCAGCAGCAGCAGTGTGTTAAGCTGATGTCCCAGCTTCCCTGTGTTAATCTCCTTACACACCAGCATGTCCCTGATGTTAACTCTTCCACACCAGGCTGGACCTGTGTTAATCTCAGCATGTAGACACCAGCTGTCCCTGTGTTAATCTTAGACCACAGCTGTTAATATATATATCATCAGCAGGCTGGACCATGTCCTTACACTCAGCATGTCCCTGATGTCCCACCTTCCACACAGGCTGGACCATGTCCTTACCTCAGCATGTAGAAGCCTGATGTCCCACCTTCCCACAGGCTGGACCATGTCCCTGCATGTAGAAGCCTGATGTCCCACCTTCCCACAGGCTGGACCATGTCTCTATACCTCAGCTGTGTTAACCAGCTGTCCTGATGTCCCACCTTCCCACAGGCTGGACCATGTCCTTACCTCAGCATGTCCCCTGATGTCCCACCTTCCATACACACCAGGCTGGACCATGTCCTTACCTCAGCATGTAGAAGCCTGATGTCCCACCTTCCCTCAGGCTGGACCATGTCCTTACCTCAGCATGTTAAGCCTGATGTCCCACCTTCCAGCTGGCTGGACCATGTCCTTACCTCAGCATGTAGAAGCCTGATGTCCCACCTTCCACAGGCTGTCCTTGTCCATGTCCTTACCTCAGCATGTGAAGCCTGATGTCCCACCTTCCCTTCCACCAGGCTGGACCATGTCCTTACCTCAGCATGTAGAAGCCTGATGTCCCAGCTTCCCACAGGCTGGAATGTCCTTACCTCAGCATGTAGAAGCCTGATGTCCCACCTTCCCACAGGCTGGACCATGTCCTTACCTCAGCATGTAGAAGCCTGATGTCCCACCTTCCCACAGGCTGGACCATGTCCTTACCTCAGCATGTAGAAGCCTGATGTCCCACCTTCCCACAGGCTGGACCATGTCCTTACCTCAGCATGTAGAAGCCTGATGTCCCACCTTCCCACAGGCTGGACCATGTCCTTACCTCAGCATGTAGAAGCCTGATGTCCCTTTTAATTCCCACAGGCTGGACCATGTCCTTACCTCAGCATGTAGAAGCCTGATGTCCCACCTTCCCACAGGCTGGACCATGTCCTTACCTCAGCATGTAGAAGCCTGATGTCCCACCTTCCTACAGGCTGGACCATGTCCTTACCTCAGCATGTAGAAGCCTGATGTCCCACCTCCCACAGGCTGGACCATGTCCTTACCTCAGCATGTAGAAGCCTGATGTCCCACCTTCCCACAGGCTGGACCATGTCCTTACCTCAGCATGTAGAAGCCTGATGTCCCACCTTCCCACAGGCTGGACCATGTCCTTACCTCAGCATGTAGAAGCCTGATGTCCCACCTTCCCACAGGCTGGACCATGTCCTTACCTCAGCATGTAGAAGCCTGATGTCCCACCTTCCCACAGGCTGGACCATGTCCTTACCTCAGCATGTAGAAGCCTGATGTCCCACCTTCCCACAGGCTGGACCATGTCCTTACCTCAGCATGTAGAAGCCTGATGTCCCACCTTCCCACAGGCTGGACCATGTCCTTACCTCAGCATGTAGAAGCCTGATGTCCCACCTTCCCACAGGCTGGACCATGTCCTTACCTCAGCATGTAGAAGCCTGATGTCCCACCTTCCCACAGGCTGGACCATGTCCTTACCTCAGCATGTAGAAGCCTGATGTCCCACCTTCCCACAGGCTGGACCATGTCCTTACCTCAGCATGTAGAAGCCTGATGTCCCACCTTCCCACAGGCTGGACCATGTCCTTACCTCAGCATGTAGAAGCCTGATGTCCCACCTTCCTACAGGCTGGACCATGTCCTTACCTCAGCATGTAGAAGCCTGATGTCCCACCTTCCCACAGTGGAAGCTGGACCATTTCCTTACTCTCAGCATAATCAGAACCTGAAACTGTCCCACCTTGATCAGGCTAGAGTACACAATACTCAGCAAATAGTATATATATCAGAACAAATAGCAGCAGGAATGATTACACAGCTAGAGACACAATACTGTATGTATATATATCAGAACAAATAGCAGCAGGAATGGTTACACAGCTAGAGACACAATACTGATGTATACAATGGTACTGTACACAATGTATATATATCAGAACAAATAGCAGCAGGAATGATTACACAGCTAGAGACACAATACTGTATGTATATATATCAGATATACAAATAGCAGCAGGAATGGTTACACAGCTAGAGACACAATACTGTATGTATATATATCAGAACAAATAGCAGCAGGAATGGTTACACAGCTAGAGACACAATACTGTATGTATACTCAGTATGTATATATATCAGAACAAATAGCAGCAGGAATGGTTACACAGCTAGAGACACAATACTGTATGTATATATATCAGAACAAATAGCAGCAGGAATGGTTACACAGCTAGAGACACAATACTGTATGTATATATATCAGAACAAATAGCAGCAGGAATGGTTACACAGCTAGAGACACAATACTGTATGTATATATATCAGAACAAATAGCAGCAGGAATGGTTACACAGCTAGAGACACAATACTGTATGTATATATATCAGAACAAATAGCAGCAGGAATGGTTACACAGCTAGAGACACAATACTGTATGTATATATATCAGAACAAATAGCAGCAGGAATGGTTACACATCTAGAGACACAATACTGTTAATATATATATCAGAACAAATAGCAGCAGGAATGGTTACACAGCTAGAGACACAATACTGTATGTATATATATCAGAACAAATAGCAGCAGGAATGGTTACACAGCTAGAGACACAATACTGTATGTATATATATCAGAACAAATAGCAGCAGGAATGGTTACACAGCTAGAGACACAATACTGTATGTATATATATCAGAACAAATAGCAGCAGGAATGGTTACACAGCTAGAGACACAATACTGTATGTATATATATCAGAACAAATAGCAGCAGGAATGGTTACACAGCTAGAGACACAATACTGTATGTATATATATCAGAACAAATAGCAGCAGGAATGGTTACACATCTAGAGACACAATACTGTATGTATATATATCAGAACAAATAGCAGCAGGAATGGTTACACATCTAGAGACACAATACTGTATGTATATATATCAGAACAAATAGCAGCAGGAATGGTTACACATCTAGAGACACAATACTGTATGTATATATATCAGAACAAATAGCAGCAGGAATGGTTACACATCTAGAGACACAATACTGTATGTATATATATCAGAACAAATAGCAGCAGGAATGGTTACACAGCTAGAGACACAATACTGTATGTATATATATCAGAACAAATAGCAGCAGGAATGATTACACACATCTAGAGACACAATACTGTATGTATATATATCAGAACAAATAGCAGCAGGAATGGTTACACAGCTAGAGACACAATACTGTATGTATATATATCAGAACAAATAGCAGCAGGAATGGTTATACACAGCTAGAGACACAATACTGTATGTATATATATCAGAACAAATAGCAGCAGGAATGATTTACACAGCTAGAGACACAATACTGTATGTATATATATCAGAACAAATAGCAGCAGGAATGGTTAACACAGCTAGAGACACAATACTGTATGTATATATATCAGAACAAATAGCAGCAGGAATGGTTACTTCAGCTAGAGACACAATACTGTATGTATATATACAGAACAAATAGCAGCAGGAATGTTACACAGCTAGAGACACAATACTGTATGTATATATATCAGAACAAATAGCAGCAGGAATGATGTTAACATCTAGAGACACAATTCTGTCCATGTATATATTCAAACAAATAGCAGCAGTTGATGGTTACACATCTAGAGACACAATACTGTAACTGTATATATATCAGAACAAATAGCAGCAGGAATGGTTACACATCTAGAGACACAATACTGTTCCTGTATATATATCATAACAAAACTAGCAGCAGGAATGGTTACACATCTAGAGACACAAGAACTGTAAATGTATATATCCAGAACAATGACTGATGTTATAGCAGCAGGAATGATGTTTACACAGCTCCACATCCTGAGACACAATTACTGTATGATGATGTTAACTCTATCAGAACAAATTCCAGCAGGAATGATTTAACTCTCAGTTAGAGACACAATACTGTATGTTATATATCAGAACAAATAGCAGCAGGAATGGTTACACAGCTAGAGACACAATACTGTATGTATATATCAGAACAAATAGCAGCAGGAATGGTTACTCAGCTAGAGACACAACTACTGTCATGTATATTATATCAGAACCATGATATGTTAGCAGGAATGGTTAATGAACAGCTACATCAGCTGAGACACCCTACAGTCATGTTATATATCAGAACAAATAGCAGCAGGAATGGTTACACAGCCCTAGAGACACAATACCCTCCATGATATGTATATACTATCAGAACAAATGTTAGCTCCAATGGTTACCAGCTGAGACACAATACTGTATGTAGTATATATCAGAACAAATAGCAGCAGGAATGGTTTTCACAGGGTGAGAGACACAATACTTGTATGTATATATGTTCAGAACAAATAGCAGCAGGAATGATTATACAGGTCTAGAGACACAATACTGTATGTATATATATCAGAACAAATAGCAGCAGGAATGATTACTCCATCTAGAGACACAATACTGTATGTATATATATCAGAACAAATAGCAGCAGGAATGATTACACAGCTAGAGACACAATACTGTATGTATATATACTGTACTGACAGAACAAATAGCAGCAGGAATGGTTACACAGCTAGAGACACAATACTGTATGTATATATATCAGAACAAATAGCAGCAGGAATGGGCCACAGCTAGAGACACAATCCACTGTGTGTATATATATCAGAACAAATAGCAGCAGGAATGGTTACACAGCTAGAGACACAATCCCAGCATGTATATATACTGAACAAATAGTCAGCAGGAATGGTTACACAGCTAGAGACAGTACTGTATGTATGATATGTAGTCAGAACAAATAGCAGGGAATGGGCCCCTTATGGACAGCTAGAGACCAATACTGTGTATATATATCAGAACTGTAGTCAGGAATGTTACACATCTAGAGCCCACAATACTGTATGTATATATATCAGAACAAATAGCAGCAGGAATGGTTACACAGGGAGACACAATACTGTCCATGTATATATATCAGAACTGTAGCAGCAGGAATGGTTACAGTGCTAGAGACACAATACTGTATGTATATATATCAGAACAAATAGCAGCAGGAATGGTTATACAGTAGAGACACAATCCCACAGTATGTATATATATCAGAACAAATAGCAGCAGGAATGGTTATACAGTAGAGACACAATACTGTATGTATATATATCAGAACAAATAGCAGAGGAATTTCAGGTTACACATCTAGAGACTGACATCTCCATGTATTATATCAGAACAAATAGCAGAGGAATGGTTATACAGTCTAGAGACACAATACTGTATGTATATATCAGGACTGAATAGCAGAGGAATGGTTACACATCTAGAGACACAATACTGTATGTATATATGTAGAACAAATAGCAGCAGGAATGGTTATACAGGGTGAGACACTTACTGTATGTATGATATATCAGAACAAATAGCAGCAGGAATGGTTACCTCAGCTAGAGACACAATACTGTATGTATATATACAGAACAAATCTCCAGCAGGAATGGTTATACAGTAGAGACACCAATATGTATGTATATATGTCAGAACAAAATCAGCCATGTTTATACAGTACTGACATCAATACCATATGTATATATATCAGTAACAAATAGCAGCAGGAATGGTTCTCATGGTTATACATGTTATACAGTACTGACATCTGTGTATGTGATATCCATGTTATCAGAACATAGCAGCAGGATGGTTATACAGTACTGACATCTCCATACTGTTATACAGTACTGACATCTCCATGTGGTTATACAGTAGAGACATCTCCATGTATTATGACATCTCCATGTATACTATATCAGAACAACATAGCAGCCATGGTTATACAGCTACTGACATCTCCATGTATGTATATATATACAGACATCTCCATGTGGTTATACAGCTAGAGACACAATGACATCTCCATGTATTATACAGAACTGACATCAGCATGGAATGGTTATACAGTACTGTATCTCCATGTATTATCACTGAGTACTGAATCTCAGGAATGGTTATACAGTACTGACATCTCCATGTATTATACAGTATCAGAACAAATCTCCATGTATTATAATGTTACATCAGTATACAGTACTGACATACTGTATGTATATATATCAGAACAAATAGCAGTACTGACATCTCCATGTTATACAGACATCTACCATCTCCATGTGTTATACAGTACTGACATCTCCATGTGTTATACAGTACTGACAAATAGCAGTACATCTCCATGTGGTTACACATCTCCATGTACTGACATACTGTATGTATATATTATACAGTACTGACATCTCCATGTGTTATAGGAATGTACTGACATCTCCATGAGTTATACAGTACTGACATCTCCATGTATTATACAGACTGACATCTCCATGAATGTTATACAGTACTGACATGTGTTATGTATAGTACTGAACATAGCAGCTCCATGGTTATACAGTACTGACATCAATGTATTATACAGTACTGACATCTCCATATTATACAGTAGACATCTCCATGTAACAAATACTGACATCTCCATGTATTATACAGTACTGACATCTCCATGTATTATATCAGAACAAATGACATCTCCATGTGTTATACAGTACTGACATCAATCCTGTCCATGTATACAGTACTGAATCAAATAGTTATACAGTACTGACATTATGTGTTATCTAGAGACACAATACTGTATGTATATACAGAACAAATAGCAGCAGGAATGGTTATACAGTACTGAGAGACATGTTATATACTGTATGTATACAGTACTCAGAACAAATAGCATCATGGTTATACAGTAGAGACATCAATACTGATGTATATATACAGAACAAATAGACATCTCCATGTTATACAGCTAGAGACATCTGTTATGTATATATATCAGTTAAATAGCAGCATCTCCATGGTTATACAGTACTGACATCTCCATGTATTATACAGTACTCAGAACAAATAGACATCTCCAGGAATGGTTATACAGTAGACATCTCCATGTATGTATATATATCAGTACAAATAGCAGCAGGAATTTACAGTACTGACATCTCCATGTGTTATACAGTACTGACATCTCCAAATAGCATGGAATGGTTATACAGTAGAGACTGACATCTCCATGTATATATATCAGTACAAATGACATCTCCAGGAATGGTTATACAGTAGAGACACAATACTGTATGTACATACTGATATACAGAACAAAGACTGATATCTCCATGTGTTATACAGTACTGAATCTCCATGAATACAGTTACTGACAGCTAGTACTGACATCTCCATGTATATATACAGAACAAATCTCCATGTGTTATACAGCATGGTTATACAGTACTAGAGACACAATACTGTATGTATACAGTACTGACATCTCCATCAAATAGCAGCAGGAATGATACATCTCCATCTATGTTATACAGTACTGACATCTCCATGTTTATACAGTACTGACATCTCCATGTATTATACAGTACTGACATCATGTGTTATACAGTACTGACATCTCCATGTGTTATACAGTACTGACATCTCCATGTATTATACAGTACTGACATCTCCATCATTATACAGGAATCTCCATGTATACAGTACTGACATCTCCATGTGTTATACAGTACTGACATCTCCATGTTATACAGTTATACAGTCTAGACATCAGTACTGTATTATACAGTACTGACATCTCCATGTGTTATACAGTACTGACATCTGTGTTATACAGTACTGACATCTCACAATGTGTATACAGTACTGACATCTCAGAACAAATAGCAGCAGGAATGGTTACTCCATCTATACAGTACTGACATCTCCATGTATTATATCAGAACAACATAGCAGCATCTCCAATGTTATACAGTACTGACATCTCCATACTGTATATACAGTACTGACATCTCCAATGGTTATACAGTACTGACATCATGTGTTATATCAGTACTGACATCTCCATCCAGTACTGACACAAGTCTGTACTCATCTCCATCAGTTATACAGTACTGACATCTCCATGTCACTATCAGTATTGACATCTCAATCTCCATGTGTTATACAGTACTGACATCTCCATCAGTTATCACTGTCTGTTATCTGATCATTCTCCAGTATTGTCCTCAGTACTGACATCAATGTGTTATACAGTCACTGACATCTCCATGTCACTATACAGTACTGTCCTCATCTGTTAGTAGCATACAGTACTGACATCTCCATGTTTTATACAGTACTGACATCTTCCATGTGTTATACAGTACTGACATCTCCATTAATCACTGACATCTCCATGTTAACATAAAGTAATCAGACTATCTATGTGTTATACAGTACTGACATCTCCATCCTTATACAGTAATGAATCTCCATGTATTATACAGTACTGACATCTCCATGTTTATCACAGTTGTTCTCCATCCCAGTCCTGACATCTCATCCATCTCTATACAGTACTGACATCTCCATGATGATTATAAGTACTGACATCTCCATGTTTATACAGTTCCTGACATCTCCATGATGATGTTAACTCTCCATGTGTTATACAGTACTGACATCTCCATGATGATGTTACTCTCTGTTAGCTCCACATCTCCATGATGATGTTAACTCTCCATGTATTATACAGTACTGACATCTCCATGTATTATCCAGTACTGACATCTCCATGATGATGTTAACTCTACTGACATCTCCATGATGATGTTATACAGTACTGACATCTCCATGTGTTATACTCCTGACATCTCCATGATGATGTTAACTCTCTGACATCTCCATGATGATGTTAACTCTCTCTGTTAGCTGACATCTCCATGATTATACAGTACTGACATCTCCATGTGTTATACTTCATCTCCATGTCATACAGTACTGACATCTCCATGTGTTAGCTACAGTACTGACATCTCCATGATGTTATACAGTTAGCTGACTTCTCCATGATTATACAGTTACTGACTCTCTCTGTTATCCAGTATGACATCTCCATCTGTAGTATACACTGTGTTAACATTAGCCTTGACTGATACCACAGAAAATGACATTTTATACAGTTGATGAACCAACTTTTACAGACAGAATAGTTCCATGTAGATACAGACTCATCTCCATCTGTTATTATGTTTTGTGGGTTTCATAACCAGGTCTGTATAACAATTCAATAATGATGAGACTCCATGGAATACAGTACTGACATTTATCTGTACTGATCATCTCCAATACAGTACAAACATCCCATGATTATACAGCTGCACAACCCCAATATACAACAAATGACATCTCCATAAGTTAAATGGACAGTAAACATCTCCATGTGTTTAAATGTTCAGTTCTAGAAAGTACTGAGCCATGGGATACAGGGTCAGAAATCTCAGTATGTTTGATACCTGGTTACAGACTGACATCTCCAGCATAAGGTCCCATATGACATCTCCATGTGTTATATAGTACTGACATCTCAGATGGTTTTACAGGGTGGGCCCTCCATCTGTGTATACAGTACTGACATCTCCATGTGTTATAGGTACTGACATCAGCATGTGTTATGGGATAGGACTGTATCAGAGGGACATTCATGGTGGGCCCCTACTGGACCCCCATCCCAGCAGTGTGTATGGGATAGGACTGTAGATGGTTTATCAGGGTGGGCTGACATCTCCATGTGTTATACAGTACTGACATCTCCAGCAGTGTGTATACAGTACTGACATCTCCATGTGTTTGTATACAGTACTGACATCTCCATGTGTTATACAGTACTGACATTTTATACATACTGGGCCCCATGGATACAGTACTGACATCTCCATGTATTATACAGTACTGACATCTCCATCTCCATGTGTTATACAGTACTGACATCTCAGTACTGACATCTCCATGTTATACAGTACTGACATCTCCATGTGTTATACAGTACTGACATCTCCATGTGTTATACAGTACTGACATCTCCATGTGTTATACAGTACTGACATCTCCATGTGTTATACAGTACTGACATCTCCATGTATTATACAGTACTGACATCTCCATGTATTATACAGTACTGACATCTCCATGTATTATACAGTACTGACATCTCCATGTGTTATACAGTACTGACATCTCCATGTATTATACAGTACTGACATCTCCATGTATTATACAGTACTGACATCTCCATGTGTTATACAGTACTGACATCTCCATGTGTTATACAGTACTGACATCTCCATGTCCATGTGTTATACAGTACTGACATCTCCATGTTTATACAGTACTGACATCTCCATGTACTGACATTATACAGTACTGACATCTCCATGTATTATACAGTACTGACATCTCCATGTGTTATACAGTACTGACATCTCCATGTGTTATATACAGTACTGACATCTCCATGTGTTATACAGTACTGACATCTCCATGTATTATACAGTACTGACATCTCCATGTGTTATACAGTACTGACATCTCCATGTGTACTGACATCTCCATGTATTATACAGTACTGACATCTCCATGTGTTATACAGTACTGACATCTCCATGTGTTATACAGTACTGACATCTCCATGTGTTATACAGTACTGACATCTCCATCTCCATGTTATACAGTACTGACATCTCCATGTGTTATACAGTACTGACATCTCCATGTGTTATACAGTACTGACATCTCCATGTGTTATACAGTACTGACATCTCCATGTACAGTACTTATACAGTACTGACATCTCCATCTCCATGTTATACAGTACTGACATCTCCATGTGTACTGACATCTCCATGTGTTATACAGTACTGACATCTCCATGTATTATACAGTACTGACATCTCCATGTATTATACAGTACTGACATCTCCATGTGTTATACAGTACTGACATCTCCATGTATTATACAGTTACATCTCCATGTGTTATACAGTACTGACATCTCCATGTGTTATACAGTACTGACATCTCCATGTGTTATACAGTACTGACATCTCCATGTGTTATACAGTACTGACATCTCCATGTGTTATACAGTACTGACATCTCCATGTGTTATACAGTACTGACATCTCCATGTGTTATACAGTACTGACATCTCCATGTCTTATACAGTACTGACATCTCCATGTGTTATACAGTACTGACATCTCCATGTATTATACAGTACTGACATCTCCATGTGTTATACAGTACTGACATCTCCATGTGTTATACAGTACTGACATCTCCATGTGTTATACAGTACTGACATCTCCATGTGTTATACAGTACTGACATCTCCATGTGTTATACAGTACTGACATCTCCATGTATTATACAGTACTGACATCTCCATGTGTTATACAGTACTGACATCTCCATGTGTTATACAGTACTGACATCTCCATGTGTTATACAGTACTGACATCTCCATGTGTTATACAGTACTGACATCTCCATGTGTTATACAGTACTGACATCTCCATGTGTTATACAGTACTGACATCTCCATGTGTTATACAGTACTGACATCTCCATGTGTTATACAGTACTGACATCTCCATGTGTTATACAGTACTGACATCTCCATGTGTTATACAGTACTGACATCTCCATGTATTATACAGTACTGACATCTCCATGTGTTATACAGTACTGACATCTCCATGTGTTATACAGTACTGACATCTCCATGTGTTATACAGTACTATACAGTACTGACATCTCCATGTGTTATACAGTACTGACATCTCCATGTTTATACAGTACTGACATCTCCATGTGTTATACAGTACTGACATCTCCATGTGTTATACAGTACTGACATCTCCATGTGTTATACAGTACTGACATCTCCATGTGTTATACAGTACTGACATCTCCATGTGTTATACAGTACTGACATCTCCATGTGTTATACAGTACTGACATCTCCATGTGTTATACAGTACTGACATCTCCATGTATTATACAGTACTGACATCTCCATGTGTTATACAGTACTGACATCTCCATGTGTTATACAGTACTGACATCTCCATGTGTTATACAGTACTGACATCTCCATGTGTTATACAGTACTGACATCTCCATGTGTTATACAGTACTGACATCTCCATGTGTTATACAGTACTGACATCTCCATGTGTTATACAGTACTGACATCTCCATGTGTTATACAGTACTGACATCTCCATGTGTTATACAGTACTGACATCTCCATGTGTTATACAGTACTGACATCTCCATGTGTTATACAGTACTGACATCTCCATGTGTTATACAGTACTGACATCTCCATGTGTTATACAGTACTGACATCTCCATGTATTATACAGTACTGACATCTGTTATACAGTACTGACATCTCCATGTATTATACAGTACTGACATCTCCATGTGTTATACAGTACTGACATCTCCATGTATTATACAGTACTGACATCTGTTATACAGTACTGACATCTCCATGTGTTATACAGTACTGACATCTGTTATACAGTACTGACATCTCCATGTGTTATACAGTACTGACATCTCCATGTGTTATACAGTTATACAGTACTGACATCTCCATGTGTTATACAGTACTGACATCTCCATGTGTTATACAGTACTGACATCTCCATGTGTTATACAGTACTGACATCTCCATGTGTTATACAGTACTGACATCTCCATGTGTTATACAGTACTGACATCTCCATGTGTTATACAGTACTGACATCTCCATGTGTTATACAGTACTGACATCTCCATGTGTTATATACTGACATCTCCATGTATTATACAGTACTGACATCTGTTATACAGTACTGACATCTCCATGTGTTATACAGTACTGACATCTCCATGTGTTATACAGTACTGACATCTCCATGTGTTATACAGTACTGACATCTCCATGTATTATACAGTACTGACATCTCCATGTGTTATACAGTACTGACATCTCCATACAGTACTGATATCTCAGTACTGACATCTCCATGTGTTATACAGTACTGACATCTCCATGTGTTATACAGTACTGACATCTCCATGTGTTATACAGTACTGACATCTCCATGTGTTATACAGTACTGACATCTCCATGTGTTATACAGTACTGACATCTCCATGTGTTATACAGTACTGACATCTCCATGTGTTATACAGTACTGACATCTCCATCTGTTATACAGTACTGACATCTCCATGTGTTATACAGTACTGACATCTCCATGTGTTATACAGTACTGACATCTCCATGTGTTATACAGTACTGACATCTCCATGTATTATACAGTACTGACATCTCCATGTATTATACAGTACTGACATCTCCATGTATTATACAGTACTGACATCTCCATGTCTCCATTATACAGTACTGACATCTCCAGTACTGACATCTCCATGTGTTATACAGTACTGACATCTCCATGTGTTATACAGTACTGACATCTCCATGTATTATACAGTACTGACATCTCCATGTGTTATACAGTACTGACATCTCCATGTGTTATACAGTACTGACAGTACTGACCATGTGTTATACAGTACTGACATCTCCATGTGTTATACAGTACTGACATCTCCATGTATTATACAGTACTGACATCTCCATGTGTTATACAGTACTGACATCTCCATGACATCTCCATTATACAGTACTGACATCTCCATGTTTATACAGTACTGACATCTCCATGTGTTATACAGTACTGACATCTCCATGTGTTATACAGTACTGACATCTCCATGTGTTATACAGTACTGACATCTCCATGTGTTATACAGTACTGACATCTCCATGTGTTATACAGTACTGACATCTCCATGTGTTATGACATCTCCATGTGTTATACAGTACTGACATCTCCATGTGTTATACAGTACTGACATCTCCATGTGTTATACAGTACTGACATCTCCATCTCCATGTGTTATACAGTACTGACATCTCCATGTCTCCATTATACAGTACTGACATCTCCATCTCCATGTTATACAGTACTGACATCTCCATGTGTTATACAGTACTGACATCTCCATGTGTTATACAGTACTGACATCTCCATGTGTTATACAGTACTGACATCTCCATGTGTTATACAGTACTGACATCTCCATGTGTTATACAGTACTGACATCTCCATGTGTTATACAGTACTGACATCTCCATGTGTTATACAGTACTGACATCTCAGTACATCTCCATGTATTATACAGTACTGACATCTCCATGTGTTATACAGTACTGACATCTCCATGTGTTATACAGTACTGACATCTCCATGTGTTATACAGTACTGACATCTCCATCTCCATGTTTATACAGTACTGACATCTCCATGTGTTATACAGTACTGACATCTCCATGTGTTATACAGTACTGACATCTCCATGTGTTATACAGTACTGACATCTCCATGTGTTATACAGTACTGACATCTCCATGTATTATACAGTACTGACATCTCCATGTTATACAGTTATACAGTACTGACATCTCCATGTGTTATACAGTACTGACATCTCCATGTGTTATACAGTACTGACATCTCCATGTATTATACAGTACTGACATCTCCATGTGTTATACAGTACTGACATCTCCATGTGTTATACAGTACTGACATCTCCATGTGTTATACAGTACTGACATCTCCATGTGTTATACAGTACTGACATCTCCATGTACTGTTATACAGTACTGACATCTCCATGTGTTATACAGTACTGACATCTCCATGTGTTATACAGTACTGACATCTCCATGTGTTATACAGTACTGATCATCTCCATCTCCATGTATTATACAGTACTGACATCTCCATGTGTTATACAGTACTGACATCTCCATGTGTTATACAGTACTGACATACCTGTTGAAGTATACAGTACTGACATCTCCATGTAGTACTGACATCTCCATGTATTATACAGTACTGACATCTCCATGTGTTATACAGTACTGACATCATCTCCATGTTTATACAGTACTATGGTACTGACATCTCCATGTGTTATGTACAGTACTGACATCTCAGTACTGACATCTCCATGTATACAGTACTACATCTCCATGTGTTATACAGTACTGACATCTCCATGAATCTGTTGATACAGTACTGACATCTCCATGTGTTACTGACATCTCCAACAGTATTATACAGTACTGACATCTGTCCATGTTGTTATACAGTACTGACATCTCCATGTCCTATACAGTACTGACATCTCCATGGTTATACAGTGACTCTCCATGATGTTATACATACTGACATCTCTGTTGAGTACTGACATCTCCATGTGTTATACAGTACTGACATCTCCATGTTATGTACTGACATGTCCATGTTTATACAGTACTGACATCTCCATGTTATATACATATGTCTCCATGTTTTACAGTACTACTGATGGTACTGACATCTCCATAACTGTTATACAGTACTGACTGTTATACAGTATACATGTCCAGTTGATCTCCATCTGTTATACAGTACTGACATCTCCATGTATTATACATAACATCTCTGTTGATACAGTACATGACATCTCCATGTTGATACATGTACTGGCTCTCCATGTATTATACAGTACATCTCCATGTGTCCTGTTGATAACTATACAGTACTGACATGATGGTGTACTGACATCTCCATGTTATTATACAGTACTGACATCTCCATGTGATGGTACTGACATCTCCATGTGTTATACAGTACTGACATCTCCATGTGTCCTGTACTGACATAACCATGTGCTATGTACTGACATCTCCATGTGTGATACAGTACTGACATCTGTCTGATACAGTACTGACATCTGTCCTGTTATACAGTACTGACATCTCCATGTGTTATACAGTACTGACATCTCCATGTTGACAGTATGACATCTCCATGTATGGTACAGTACTGTGTCCTGTTGATACAGTACTGACATCTCCATGTGTTATACAGGACATCTCCATGTGTTATACAGTACTGACATCTGAAGTAAGTACTGACTGATGTGTATACATGTGTCTGACATAACTGTGTTATGGTACTGACATCTCCATGTGTTATACATACTGACTGTTGATGGTACTGACATCTCCATGTTTATACAGTACTGACATCTGTGTGTTATACAGTACTGACATCATGTGTTATACAGTGATGGTAGGACATCTCCATGTGTTATACAGTACTGACATGATGGTAGGACATGTGTCCTGTTGAAGTATAATCTGGCATGATGGTACAGTACTGACATGTCCATGTTGATACAGTACTGAATCTGTACTGATGGTACTGACATGTCCATGTTGATAGATAACTGTTATGATGGTAGGACATCTCCATGTTTATACAGTAACTGACTGATGGTTATACAGTACATGTCTCCATGTTGATACAGTACTGACATCTCCATGTATTATGGTACTGACATGTCCATGTCTGATGGTAGGACATCTGTCCTGTTATACAGTAACTGACATGATGGTTATACAGTACTGACATGTCCATCCTGTATGATGGTACTGACATGTGTCATGTGTTATACAGTACTGACATCTCCATGTTATGGGACAGTACATGACATCTCCATGTGTTATACAGTACTGACATCTGGCTGATGGTACTGACATCTGTCTGTTATACAGTACTGACATCTCCATGTTTATACAGTAAATGACATCTGGTTATACAGTACTGACATCTGATGGTTATACAGGACATGTGTTATACAGTACTGACATCTCCATGTGTGTTAACAGTACTGATGGTATACATGTGTCCTGTTGACAGATACTGACATCTCCATGGTTATACATACTGTCCTGACAGTACTGACATCTCCATGTAACTGTCTGAGTACTGACATCTCCATGTTGATACAGTACTGACATACTGGCTGATGGTAGGACATGTGTCTGACATCTGATGGTATACATGTGTCCTGTTGATAGTACTGAATCTCCATGTTGGTACAGTACTGACATCTCCATGTTTATATAACTGACTGATGGTAGGACATGTACTGACATCTCCATGATAACTGTCTGATGGTAGGACATCTCCATGTGTTATACTGTGATGGTGGACATGTCCATGTTTATACAATCTCCATGTGATGGTAGTACTGACATCTCCATGTGTTATACAGTACTGATCTCCATGTGTTATTGACAGTACTGACATGGTCCATGTGTCCTGTTGAAGATAACTACTGACATGATGGTAGGACATGACATCTGTCTGTACTGACTGATGGTAGGACATGTGTCCTGTTGAAGATAACTGTCTGATGGTAGGACATGTGTCCTGACAAGATAACTGGCTGATGGTAGGACATACTGACATGTCCTGTGATGATACAGTACTACATCTGATGGTAGGACATGTGTCCTGTTGAAGATAACTGTCTGATGGTAGGACATGTGTCCTGTTGAGGATAACTGTCTGATGGTTAGGACATGTGACATCCATGTTGAATACAGTAACTGGCTGATGGTAGGACATGTGTCTGACATCTCTGATGGTAGGACATGTGTCCTGTTGAAGATAACTGGTGATGGTAGGACATGTCCATGTATTATCCATGTTGAAGATAATCTGTTGATGGTACTGACATGTGTCCCATGTTGATAGGATAACTGTATGGTAGGACATGACATGTCCTGTTGAAGATAACTGACATCTGATGGTAGGACATGTCCTGTTGAGGATAACTGGCTGATGGTAGGACATGTGTCCTGTTGAAGTACTAACATGTTGATGGTAGGACATGTGTCTGGCTGATGGTAGGACATGTGTCCTGTTGAAGATAACTGGCTGATGGTAGGACATGTGTCCTGTTGAAGGATAACTGGCTGATGGTAGGACATGACATGTCCTGTTGAAGTACTAACTGGCTGATGGTAGGACATGTGTCCTGTTGAGGATAACTGTCTGATGTAGGACATGTGACATCTCATCCAGTACTGACATGTTGAAGATAACTGGTACTGATGGTATCTCATGTGTCCTGTTGAAGTAACTGGCTGATGGTTATACATGTGTCTGGCTGATGGTAGGACATGTGTCCTGTTGAAGATAACTGGCTGATGGTAGGACATGTGTCCTGTTGAAGATAACTGGCTGATGGTAGGACATGTGTCCTGATTAGGACATGTGTCCCATTGAAGATAACTGGCTGATGGTAGGACATGTCCTGTTGATAGTATAACTGGCTGATGGTAGGACATGTGTCCATGTTGCTGATAATCTGGCTGTAGGACATGTGTCCTGTTGAAGATAACTGGCTGATGGTATTACATGTGTACTGACTGATTATACAGACATGTGTCCTGTTGAAATCTGGCTGATGGTAACATGTACTGATGGATAGGACATGTGTTATACTGTATGGTAGGACATGTGTCCTGTTGAATCTAACTGTCTGATGGTAGGACATGTGTCTGATGTACTGAGGATAACTGTCTGATGGTAGGACATGTGTCCTGTTGAAGATAACTGGCTGATGGTAGGACATGTGTCTGGCTGATGGTAGGACATGTGTCCTGTTGAAGATAACTGGCTGATGGTAGGACATGTGTCCTGTTGAAGATAACTGGCTGATGGTAGGACATGTGTCCTGATTGAAGTGTCCTGTAACTGTCTGATGGTAGGACATGTGTCCTGTTGAAGATAACTGGCTGATGGTAGGACATGTGTCCTGTTGAAGATAACTGGCTGATGGTAGGACATGTGTCCTGTTGAAGATAACTGGCTGATGGTAGGACATGTGTCTGGCTGATGGTAGGACATGTGTCCTGTTGAAGATAACTGGCTGATGGTAGGACATGTGTCCTGTTGAAGATAACTGACATCTGATGGTAGGACATGTGTCCTGTTGAAGCTAACTGGTTGATGGTAGGACATGTGTCCTGTTGATACATAACTGTCTGATGGTAGGACATGTGTCCTGTTGAAGATAATCTGGCTGATGGTAGGACATGTGTCCTGTTGAAGCTAACTGGCTGATGGTAGGACATGTGTCCATGTTGACAGTACTGACTGGCTGATGGTAGGACATGTGTCCTGTTGAAGATAACTGGCTGATGGTAGGACATGTGTCCTGTTCCAAGATAACTGGCTGATGGTAGGACATGTGTCTGACATCTGCTGATGGTAGGACATGTGTCCTGTTGAAGATAACTGGCTGATGGTAGGACATGTGTCCTGTTGAAGATAACTGGCTGATGGTAGGACATGTGTCTGTTTATACTGATGGTAGGACATGTGTCCTGTTGAAGATAACTGTACTGACATCTCCATATACATGTGTCTGACATCTGATGTGTATACATGTGTCCTGTTGAAGCTAACTGGCTGATGGTAGGACATGTGTCTGGCTGATGGTAGGACATGTGTCCTGTTGAAGATAACTGGCTGATGGTAGGACATGTGTCCTGTTGAATCTCCATGATAACTGGCTGATGGTAGGACATGTGTCCTGTTGAAGATAACTGTGTGATGGTAGGACATGTGTCCTGTTGAAGATAACATGTCCTGATGGTAACTGAGGACATGTGTCTGGCTGATGGTATACATGTGTCCTGTTGAAGACAACTGGCTGATGGTAGGACATGTGTCCTGTTGAAGATAACTGGCTGATGGTAGGACATGTGTCTGGAATAACTGTACTGATGGTAGGACATGTGTCCTGTAGACATGTGTCCTGTAACTGGCTGATGGTAGGACATGTGTCCTGTTGAAGATAACTGGCTGATGGTAGGACATGTGTCCTGTAACTGACATCTGGTATAGGACATGTGTCTGTATGATGGTAGGACATGTGTCCTGTTGAAGATAACTGGCTGATGGTAGGACATGTGTCCTGTTGAAGATAACTGGCTGATGGTAGGACATGTGTCTGGCTGATGGTAGGACATGTGTCCTGTTGAAGATAACTGGCTGATGGTAGGACATGTGTCCTGTTGAAGATAACTGGCTGATGGTAGGACATGTGACATCTGGCTGATGGTAGGACATGTGTCCTGTTGAAGATAACTGGCTGATGGTAGGACATGTGTCCTGTTGAAGATAACTGGCTGATGGTAGGACATGTGTCCTGTTGAAGATAACTGGCTGATGGTAGGACATGTGTCCATGTGTGATGGTAGGACATGTGTCCTGTTGAAGATAACTGGCTGATGGTAGGACATGTGTCCTGTTGAAGATAACTGGCTGATGGTAGGACATGTGTCTGGCTGATGGTAGGACATGTGTCCTGTTGAAGATAACTGTCTGATGGTAGGACATGTGTCCTGTTGAAGATAACTGGCTGATGGTAGGACATGTGTCCTGTTGAAGATAACTGGCTGATGGTAGGACATGTGTCTGTTGAAGATGTACTGATGGTAGGACATGTGTCCTGTTGAAGCTAACTGTTGATGGTAGGACATGTGTCCTGTTGAAGATAACTGGCTGATGGTAGGACATGTGTCCTGTTGAAGATAACTGGCTGATGGTAGGACATGTGTCCTGTTGAAGATAACTGGCTGATGGTAGGACATGTGTCCTGTTGAAGATAACTGGCTGATGGTAGGACATGTGTCTGGCTGATGGTAGGATACATGTGTCCTGTTGAAGATAACTGGCTGATGGTAGGACATGTGTCCTGTTGAAGATAACTGGCTGATGGTAGGACATGTGTCCTGTTGAGATGATGGTAGGACATGTGTCCTGTTGAAGATAACTGTACTGATGGTAGGACATGTGTCCTGTTGAAGATAACTGGCTGATGGTAGGACATGTGTCCTGTTGAAGATAACTGGCTGATGGTAGGACATGTGTCTGGCTGATGGTAGGACATGTGTCCTGTTGAAGATGGTGATGGTAACTGTCCTGTTGAAGATAACTGGTGATGGTAGGACATGTGTCCTGTTGAAGATAACTGGCTGATGGTAGGACATGTGTCTGGCTGATGGTAGGACATGTGTCCTGTTGAAGATAACTGGCTGATGGTAGGACATGTGTCCTGTTGAAGATAACTGGCTGATGGTAGGACATGTGTCCTGTTGAAGATAACTGTCTGATGGTAGGACATGTGTCCTGTTGAAGATAACTGTCTGATGGTAGGACATGTGTCTGGCTGATGGTAGGACATGTGTCCTGTTGAAGATAACTGGCTGATGGTAGGACATGTGTCCTGTTGAAGATAACTGGCTGATGGTAGGACATGTGTCCTGTTGAAGCTGTACTGATGGTAGGACATGTGTCCTGTTGAAGATAACTGGCTGATGGTAGGACATGTGTCCTGTTGAAGATAACTGTTGATGGTAGGACATGTGTCCTGTTGAAGATAACTGGCTGATGGTAGGACATGTGTCCTGTTGATGGTATAACATGTGTCCTGTTGAACTAACTGGCTGATGGTAGGACATGTGTCCTGTTGAAGATAACTGGCTGATGGTAGGACATGTGTCCTGTTGAAGATAACTGGCTGATGGTAGGACATGTGTCCTGTTGAAGATAACTGGCTGATGGTAGGACATGTGTCCTGTTGAAGATAACTGTCTGATGGTAGGACATGTGTCCTGTTGAAGATAACATGTGTCCTGATGGTAGGACATGTGTCCTGTTGAAGATAACTGTCTGATGGTAGGACATGTGTCCTGTTGAAGCTAACTGGCTGATGGTAGGACATGTGTCCTGTTGAAGATAACTGGCTGATGGTAGGACATGTGTCCTGGAAGATGATGGTAGGACATGTGTCCTGTTGAAGATAACTGTCTGATGGTAGGACATGTGTCCTGTTGAAGATAACTGGCTGATGGTAGGACATGTGTCTGGCTGATGGTAGGACATGTGTCCTGTTGAAGCTAACTGGCTGATGGTAGGACATGTGTCCTGTTGAAGATAACTGTCTGATGGTAGGACATGTGTCCTGTTGAAGATAACTGGCTGATGGTAGGACATGTGTCCTGTTGAAGATAACTGGCTGATGGTAGGACATGTGTCCTGTTGAAGATAACTGGCTGATGGTAGGACATGTGTCCTGTTGAAGATAACTGTCTGATGGTAGGACATGTGTCCTGTTGAAGATAACTGGCTGATGGTAGGACATGTGTCCTGTTGAAGATAACTGGCTGATGGTAGGACATGTGTCCTGTGATGGTGACATGTGTCCTGTTGAAGCTAACTGGCTGATGGTAGGACATGTGTCCTGTTGAAGATAACTGTCTGATGGTAGGACATGTGTCCTGTTGAAGATAACTGGCTGATGGTAGGACATGTGTCTGGCTGATGGTAGGACATGTGTCCTGTTGAAGCTAACTGGCTGATGGTAGGACATGTGTCCTGTTGAAGATAACTGGCTGATGGTAGGACATGTGTCCTGTTGAAGGATAACTGGCTGATGGTAGGACATGTGTCCTGTTGAAGATAACTGGCTGATGGTAGGACATGTGTCCTGTTGAAGATAACTGTCTGATGGTAGGACATGTGTCCTGTTGAAGATAACTGGCTGATGGTGAAGATAACTGGCTGATGGTAGGACATGTGTCCTGTTGAAGATAACTGGCTGATGGTAGGACATGTGTCCTGTTGAAGATAACTGGCTGATGGTGGACATGTGTCCTGTTGAAGATAACTGGCTGATGGTAGGACATGTGTCCTGTTGAAGATAACTGGCTGATGGTAGGACATGTGTCCTGTTGAAGATAACTGGCTGATGGTAGGACATGTGTCCTGTTGAAGATAACTGGGTAGGACATGTGTCCTGTTGAAGATAACTGGCTGATGGTAGGACATGTGTCCTGTTGAAGATAACTGGCTGATGGTAGGACATGTGTCCTGTTGAAGATAACTGGCTGATGGTAGGACATGTGTCTGATGGTAGGACATGTGTCCTGTTGAAGATAACTGGCTGATGGTAGGACATGTGTCCTGTTGAAGATAACTGGCTGATGGTAGGACATGTGTCTAACTGTCTGATGGTAGGACATGTGTCCTGTTGAAGATAACTGGCTGATGGTAGGACATGTGTCCTGTTGAAGATAACTGGCTGATGGTAGGACATGTGTCCTGTTGAAGATAACTGGCTGATGGTAGGACATGTGTCCTGTTGAAGATAACTGGACATGTGGTAGGACATGTGTCCTGTTGAAGACATGTCTGATGGTAGGACATGTGTCCTGTTGAAGATAACTGGCTGATGGTAGGACATGTGTCCTGTTGAAGATAACTGGCTGATGGTAGGACATGTGTCCTGTTGAAGATAACTGGCTGATGGTAGGACATGTGTCTGATGGTAGGACATGTGTCCTGTTGAAGATAACTGTCTGATGGTAGGACATGTGTCCTGTTGAAGATAACTGGCTGATGGTAGGACATGTGTCCTGTTGAAGATAACTGGCTGATGGTAGGACATGTGTCCTGTTGAAGCTAACTGGCTGATGGTAGGACATGTGTCCTGTTGAAGATAACTAACTGGCTGATGGTAGGACATGTGTCCTGTTGAAGATAACTGGCTGATGGTAGGACATGTGTCCTGTTGAAGATAACTGGCTGATGGTAGGACATGTGTCCTGTTGAAGATAACTGGCTGATGGTAGGACATGTGTCCTGTTGAAGCTAACTGGCTGATGGTAGGACATGTGTCCTGTTGAAGATAACTGGCTGATGGTAGGACATGTGTCCTGTTGAAGATAACTGGCTGATGGTAGGACATGTGTCCTGTTGAAGATAACTGGCTGATGGTAGGACATGTGTCCTGTTGAAGCTAACTGGCTGATGGTAGGACATGTGTCCTGTTGAAGGATAACTGTCTGATGGTAGGACATGTGTCCTGTTGAAGATAACTGGCTGATGGTAGGACATGTGTCCTGTTGAAGATGTGGTGGACATGTGTCCTGTTGAAGATAACTGGCTGATGGTAGGACATGTGTCCTGTTGAAGATAACTGGCTGATGGTAGGACATGTGTCCTGTTGAAGATAACTGGCTGATGGTAGGACATGTGTCCTGTTGAAGATAACTGGCTGATGGTAGGACATGTGTCTGGAAGATAACTGATGGTAGGACATGTGTCCTGTTGAAGATAACTGGCTGATGGTAGGACATGTGTCCTGTTGAAGATAACTGGCTGATGGTAGGACATGTGTCCTGTTGAAGATAACTGGCTGATGGTAGGACATGTGTCCTGTTGAAGATGATGGTAGGACATGTGTCCTGTTGAAGATAACTGGCTGATGGTAGGACATGTGTCCTGTTGAAGATAACTGGCTGATGGTAGGACATGTGTCCTGTTGAAGATAACTGATGGTAGGACATGTGTCCTGTTGAAGATAACTGCTGATGGTAGGACATGTGTCCTGTTGAAGATAACTGTCTGATGGTAGGACATGTGTCCTGTTGAAGATAACTGGCTGATGGTAGGACATGTGTCCTGAAGCTGATGGTAGGACATGTGTCCTGTTGAAGATAACTGGCTGATGGTAGGACATGTGTCCTGTTGAAGATAACTGGCTGATGGTAGGACATGTGTCCTGTTGAAGATAACTGGCTGATGGTAGGACATGTGTCCTGTTGAAGATAACTGATGGTAGGACATGTGTCCTGTTGAAGATAACTGTCTGATGGTAGGACATGTGTCCTGTTGAAGATAACTGGCTGATGGTAGGACATGTGTCCTGTTGAAGATAACTGGCTGATGGTAGGACATGTGTCCTGTTGAAGATAACTGGCTGATGGTAGGACATGTGTCCTGTTGAAGATAACTGGCTGATGGTAGGACATGTGTCCTGTTGAATAACTGGCTGATGGTAGGACATGTGTCCTGTTGAAGATAACTGGCTGATGGTAGGACATGTGTCCTGTTGAAGATAACTGTCTGATGGTAGGACATGTGTCCTGTTGAAGATAACTGTCTGATGGTAGGACATGTGTCCTGTTGAAGATAACTGGCTGATGGTAGGACATGTGTCCTGTTGAAGATAACTGTCTGATGGTAGGACATGTGTCCTGTTGAAGATAACTGGCTGATGGTAGGACATGTGTCCTGTTGAAGATAACTGGCTGATGGTAGGACATGATAAAGATGGCTGATGGTAGGACATGTGTCCTGTTGAAGATAACTGGCTGATGGTAGGACATGTGTCTGGCTGATGGTAGGACATGTGTCCTGTTGAAGATAACTGGCTGATGGTAGGACATGTGTCCTGTTGAAGATAACTGTCTGATGGTAGGACATGTGTCCTGTTGAAGATAACTGGCTGATAACATGTGTCCTGTTGAAGATAACTGATGGTAGGACATGTGTCCTGTTGAAGATAACTGGCTGATGGTAGGACATGTGTCTGGCTGATGGTAGGACATGTGTCCTGTTGAAGATAACTGGCTGATGGTAGGACATGTGTCCTGTTGAAGATAACTGGCTGATGGTAGGACATGTGTCCTGTTGAAGATAACTGGCTGATGGTAGGACATGTGTCCTGTTGAAGATAACTGGCTGATGGTAGGACATGTGTCCTGTTGAAGATAACTGGCTGATGGTAGGACATGTGTCCTGTTGAAGATAACTGGCTGATGGTAGGACATGTGTCCTGTTGAAGATAACTGGCTGATGGTAGGACATGTGTCCTGTGGTAGGACATAACTGGCTGATGGTAGGACATGTGTCCTGTTGAAGATAACTGTCTGATGGTAGGACATGTGTCCTGTTGAAGATAACTGGTAGGACATGTGTCTGATGGTAGGACATGTGTCCTGTTGAAGATAACTGGCTGATGGTAGGACATGTGTCCTGTTGAAGATAACTGGCTGATGGTAGGACATGTGTCTGGCTGATGGTAGGACATGTGTCCTGTTGAAGATAACTGGCTGATGGTAGGACATGTGTCCTGTTGAAGATAACTGTTGATGGTAGGACATGTGTCCTGTTGAAGATAACTGGCTGATGGTAGGACATGTGTCCTGTTGAAGATAACTGGCTGATGGTAGGACATGTGTCCTGATGGTAGGACATGTGTCCTGTTGAAGATAACTGGCTGGCTGATGGTAGGACATGTGTCCTGTTGAAGATAACTGGCTGATGGTAGGACATGTGTCCTGTTGAAGATAACTGGCTGATGGTAGGACATGTGTCCTGTTGAAGATAACTGGCTGATGGTAGGACATGTGTCCTGTTGAAGATAACTGGCTGATGGTAGGACATGTGTCCTGTTGAAGATAACTGGCTGATGGTAGGACATGTGTCCTGGAAGATAACTGATGGTAGGACATGTGTCCTGTTGAAGATAACTGTCTGATGGTAGGACATGTGTCCTGTTGAAGATAACTGGCTGATGGTAGGACATGTGTCCTGTTGAAGATAACTGGCTGATGGTAGGACATGTGTCCTGTTGAAGATAACTGGCTGATGGTAGGACATGTGTCCTGTTGAAGATAACTGGCTGATGGTAGGACATGTGTCCTGTTGAAGATAACTGGCTGATGGTATGACATGTGTCTGGCTGATGGTAGGACATGTGTCCTGTTGAAGATAACTGTGTCTGATGGTAGGACATGTGTCCTGTTGAAGATAACTGGCTGATGGTAGGACATGTGTCCTGTTGAAGATAACTGGCTGATGGTAGGACATGTGTCCTGTTGAAGATAACTGGCTGATGGTAGGACATGTGTCTGGCTGATGGTAGGACATGTGTCCTGTTGAAGATAACTGGCTGATGGTAGGACATGTGTCCTGTTGAGGATAACTGTCTGATGGTAGGACATGTGTCCTGTTGAAGATAACTGGCTGATGGTAGGACATGTGTCCTGTTGAAGCTAACTGGCTGATGGTAGGACATGTGTCTGGCTGATGGTAGGACATGTGTCCTGTTGAAGATAACTGGCTGATGGTAGGACATGTGTCCTGTTCAAGATAACTGGCTGATGGTAGGGCATGTGTCTGGCTGATGGTAGGACATGTGTCCTGTTGAAGACATAACTGGCTGATGGTAGGACATGTGTCCTGTTGAAGATAACTGGCTGATGGTAGGACATGTGTCTGGCTGATGGTAGGACATGTGTCCTGTTGAAGATAACTGGCTGATGGTATTACATGGTAGGACATGTGTCTGGCTGATGGTAGGACATGTGTCCTGTTGAAGATAACTGGCTGATGGTAGGACATGTGTCCTGTTGATGATAACTGGCTGATGGTAGGACATGTGTCCTGTTGAAGATAACTGGCTGATGGTAGGACATGTGTCCTGTTGAAGATAACTGATGGTAGGACATGTGTCCTGTTGAAGATAACTGGCTGATGGTAGGACATGTGTCCTGTTGAAGATAACTGGCTGATGGTAGGACATGTGTCCTGTTGAAGATAACTGGCTGATGGTAGGACATGTGTCCTGTTGAAGATAACTGGCTGATGGTAGGACATGTGTCCTGTTGAAGATAACTGTCTGATGGTAGGACATGTGTCCTGTCCTGTTGAAGATAACTGGCTGATGGTAGGACATGTGTCCTGTTGAAGATAACTGGCTGATGGTAGGACATGTGTCCTGTTGAAGATAACTGGCTGATGGTAGGACATGTGTCCTGTCTGGCTGATGGTAGGACATGTGTCCTGTTGAAGATAACTGGCTGATGGTAGGACATGTGTCCTGTTGAAGATAACTGTGTCCTGCTGATGGTAGGACATGTGTCCTGTTGAAGATAACTGGCTGATGGTAGGACATGTGTCCTGTTGAAGATAACTGGCTGATGGTAGGACATGTGTCCTGTTGAAGATAACTGGCTGATGGTAGGACATGTGTCCTGTTGAAGATAACTGGCTGATGGTAGGACATGTGTCCTGTTGAAGATAACTGGCTGATGGTAGGACATGTGTCTGTTGAAGATAACTGGCTGATGGTAGGACATGTGTCCTGTTGAAGATAACTGGCTGATGGTAGGACATGTGTCCTGTTGAAGATAACTGGCTGATGGTAGGACATGTGTCCTGTTGAAGATAACTGGCTGATGGTAGGACATGTGTCTGTTGAAGATAACTGATGGTAGGACATGTGTCCTGTTGAAGATAACTGGCTGATGGTAGGACATGTGTCCTGTTGAAGATAACTGGCTGATGGTAGGACATGTGTCCTGTTGAAGATAACTGGCTGATGGTAGGACATGTGTCCTGTTGAAGATAATGGTAGATGGTAGGACATGTGTCCTGTTGAAGATAACTGGCTGATGGTAGGACATGTGTCCTGTTGAAGATAACTGGCTGATGGTAGGACATGTGTCCTGTTGAAGATAACTGGCTGATGGTAGGACATGTGTCCTGTTGAAGATAACTGGCTGATGGTAGGACATGTGTCCTGTGAAGATAACTGGCTGATGGTAGGACATGTGTCCTGTTGAAGATAACTGGCTGATGGTAGGACATGTGTCTGGCTGATGGTAGGACATGTGTCCTGTTGAAGATAACTGGCTGATGGTAGGACATGTGTCCTGTTGAAGATAACTGGCTGATGGTAGGACATGTGTCCTGTTGAAGCTGGCTGATGGTAGGACATGTGTCCTGTTGAAGCTAACTGGCTGATGGTAGGACATGTGTCCTGTTGAAGATAACTGGCTGATGGTAGGACATGTGTCCTGTTGAAGATAACTGGCTGATGGTAGGACATGTGTCTGTTGAAGATAACTGGCTGGACATGTGTCCTGTTGAAGATAACTGGCTGATGGTAGGACATGTGTCCTGTTGAAGATAACTGGCTGATGGTAGGACATGTGTCCTGTTGAAGATAACTGGCTGATGGTAGGACATGTGTCCTGTTGAAGATAACTGGCTGATGGTAGGACATGTGTCCTGTTGCTGATGGTAGGACATGTGTCCTGTTGAAGATAACTGGCTGATGGTAGGACATGTGTCCTGTTGAAGATAACTGGCTGATGGTAGGACATGTGTCCTGTTGAAGATAACTGGCTGATGGTAGGACATGTGTCCTGTTGAAGATAACTGGCTGATGGTAGGACATGTGTCCTGTTGAAGATAACTGGCTGATGGTAGGACATGTGTCTGGCTGATGGTAGGACATGTGTCCTGTTGAAGATAACTGATGGTAGGACATGTGTTGAAGATAACTGGCTGATGGTAGGACATGTGTCCTGTTGAAGATAACTGGCTGATGGTAGGACATGTGTCCTGTTGAAGATAACTGGCTGATGGTAGGACATGTGTCCTGTTGAAGAGGCTGATGGTAGGACATGTGTCCTGATTGGAATGTAACTGGCTGATGGTAGGACATGTGTCCTGTTGAAGATAACTGGCTGATGGTAGGACATGTGTCCTGTTGAAGATAACTGGCTGATGGTAGGACATGTGTCCTGTTGAAGATAACTGGCTGATGGTAGGACATGTGTCTGGCTGATGGTAGGACATGTGTCCTGTTGAAGCTAACTGGCTGATGGTAGGACATGTGTCCTGGCTGATGGTAGGACATGTGTCCTGTTGAAGATAACTGGCTGATGGTAGGACATGTGTCCTGTTGAAGATAACTGTGTCTGATGGTAGGACATGTGTCCTGTTGAAGCTAACTGTCTGATGGTAGGACATGTGTCCTGTTGAAGATAACTGGCTGATGGTAGGACATGTGTCCTGTTGAAGATAACTGGCTGATGGTAGGACATGTGTCTGAAGATAACTGGCTGATGGTAGGACATGTGTCCTGTTGAAGATAACTGGCTGATGGTAGGACATGTGTCCTGTGGTAGGACATGTGTCCTGTTGAAGATAACTGGCTGATGGTAGGACATGTGTCCTGTTGAAGATAACTGGCTGATGGTAGGACATGTGTCCTGTTGAAGATAACTGATGGTAGGACATGTGTCCTGTTGAAGATAACTGGCTGATGGTAGGACATGTGTCCTGCTGATGGTAGGACATGTGTCCTAAGATAACTGGCTGATGGTAGGACATGTGTCCTGTTGAAGATAACTGGCTGATGGTAGGATGTGTCCTGTGAAGATAACTGGCTGATGGTAGGACATGTGTCCTGTTGGGCTGATGGTAGGACATGTGTCCTGTTGAAGATAACTGGCTGATGGTAGGACATGTGTCCTGTTGAAGATAACTGGCTGGGCTGATGGTAGGACATGTGTCCTGTTGAAGATAACTGGCTGATGGTAGGACATGTGTCTGGCTGATGGTAGGACATGTGTCCTGTTGAAGATAACTGGCTGATGGTAGGACATGTGTCCTGTTGAAGATAACTGGCTGATGGTAGGACATGTGTCCTGTTGAAGATAACTGGCTGATGGTAGGACATGTGTCCTGTTGAAGCTAACTGGCTGATGGTAGGACATGTGTCCTGATAACTGGCTGATGGTAGGACATGTGTCCTGTTGAAGATAACTGGCTGATGGTAGGACATGTGTCCTGTTGAAGATAACTGGCTGATGGTAGGACATGTGTCCTGGAAGATAACTGGCTGATGGTAGGACATGTGTCCTGTTGAAGATAACTGGCTGATGGTAGGACATGTGTCCTGTTGAAGATAACTGGCTGATGGTAGGGCATGTGTCTGGCTGATGGTAGGACATGTGTCCTGTTGAAGATAACTGGCTGATGGTAGGACATGTGTCCTGTTGATGGTAGGACATGTGTCCTGTTGAAGATAACTCTGGCTGATGGTAGGACATGTGTCTGGCTGATGGTAGGACATGTGTCCTGTTGAAGATAACTGGCTGATGGTAGGACATGTGTCTGGAAGATAACTGATGGTAGGACATGTGTCCTGTTGAAGATAACTGGCTGATGGTAGGACATGTGTCCTGTTGAAGATAACTGGCTGATGGTAGGACATGTGTCCTGTTGAATAACTGGCTGATGGTAGGACATGTGTCTGAACTGTCTGATGGTAGGACATGTGTCCTGTTGAAGATAACTGGCTGATGGTAGGACATGTGTCCTGTTAACTGGCTGATGGTGTCCTGTAAGATAACTGGCTGATGGTAGGACATGTGTCCTGTTGAAGATAACTCCTGTTGATGGTAGGACATGTGTCCTGTTGAAGATAACTGGCTGATGGTAGGACATGTGTCCTGATGGTAGGACATGTGTCCTGTTGAAGATAACTGGCTGATGGTAGGACATGTGTCTGTTGAAGATGATGGTAGGACATGTGTCCTGTTGAAGATAACTGGCTGATGGTAGGACATGTGTCCTGTTGAAGATAACTGGCTGATGGTAGGACATGTGTCCTGTTGAAGATAACTGGCTGATGGTAGGACATGTGTCCTGGCTGATGGTAGGACATGTGTCCTGTTGAAGATAACTGGCTGATGGTAGGACATGTGTCCTGTTGAAGATAACTGGCTGATGGTAGGACATGTGTCCTGTTGAAGATAACTGGCTGATGGTAGGACATGTGTCTGATGGTAGGACATGTGTCCTGTTGAAGATAACTGGCTGATGGTAGGACATGTGTCTGGCTGATGGTAGGACATGTGTCCTGTTGAAGATAACTGGCTGATGGTAGGACATGTGTCCTGTTGAAGATAACTGGCTGATGGTAGGACATGTGTCCTGTTGAAGATAACTGGCTGATGGTAGGACATGTGTCCTGTTGAAGATAACTGGCTGATGGTAGGACATGTGTCCTGTTGAAGATAACTGATGGTAGGACATGTGTCTGTTGACATGGACATGTGTCCTGTTGAAGATAACTGGCTGATGGTAGGACATGTGTCCTGTTGAAGATAACTGGCTGATGGTAGGACATGTGTCCTGGCTGATGGTAGGACATGTGTCCTGTTGAAGATAACTGGCTGATGGTAGGACATGTGTCCTGTTGAAGATAACTGGCTGATGGTAGGACATGTGTCTGTTGAAGATGGTAGGACATGTGTCCTGTTGAAGATAACTGGCTGAAGGACTGTGTCTGATGGTAGGACATGTGTCCTGTTGAAGCTAACTGGCTGATGGTAGGACATGTGTCTGATGGTAGGACATGTGTCCTGTTGAAGATAACTGGCTGATGGTAGGACATGTGTCTGGCTGATGGTAGGACATGTGTCCTGTTGAAGATAACTGGCTGATGGTAGGACATGTGTCCTGTTGAAGATAACTGGCTGATGGTAGGACATGTGTCCTGTTGAAGATAACTGGCTGATGGTAGGACATGTGTCCTGTTGAAGCTGATGGTAGGACATGTGTCCTGTTGAAGATAACTGGCTGATGGTAGGACATGTGTCTGGCTGATGGTAGGACATGTGTCCTGTTGAAGATAACTGGCTGATGGATGGTAGGACATGTGTCCTGTTGAAGATAACTGGCTGATGGTAGGACATGTGTCCTGTTGAAGCTAACTGGCTGATGGTAGGACATGTGTCCTGTTGAAGATAACTGGCTGATGGTAGGACATGTGTCTGTTGAAGATAACTGGCTGATGGTAGGACATGTGTCCTGTTGAAGATAACTAAGGACATGTGTCTGGCTGATGGTAGGACATGTGTCCTGTTGAAGATAACTGGCTGATGGTAGGACATGTGTCCTGTTGAAGATAACTGGCTGATGGTAGGACATGTGTCTGGCTGATGGTAGGACATGTGTCCTGTTGAAGATAACTGGCTGATGGTAGGACATGTGTCCTGTTGAAGATAACTGGCTGATGGTAGGACATGTGTCCTGTTGAAGATAACTGGCTGATGGTAGGACATGTGTCTGGGCTGATGGTAGGACATGTGTCCTGTTGAAGATAACTGGCTGATGGTAGGACATGTGTCTGGCTGATGGTAGGACATGTGTCCTGTTGAAGATAACTGGCTGATGGTAGGACATGTGTCCTGTTGAAGATAACTGGCTGATGGTAGGACATGTGTCCTGTTGAAGATAACTGGCTGATGGTAGGACATGTGTCCTGTTGAAGATAACTGGCTGATGGTAGGACATGTGTCTGGCTGATGGTAGGACATGTGTCCTGTTGAAGATAACTGGCTGATGGTAGGACATGTGTCCTGTTGAAGATAACTGGCTGATGGTAGGACATGTGTCTGGAAGATGATGGTAGGACATGTGTCCTGTTGAAGATAACTGGCTGATGGTAGGACATGTGTCCTGTTGAAGATAACTGGCTGATGGTAGGACATGTGTCCTGTTGAAGATAACTGATGGTAGGACATGTGTCCTGTTGAAGATAACTGGCTGATGGTAGGACATGTGTCTGGCTGATGGTAGGACATGTGTCCTGTTGAAGATAACTGGCTGATGGTAGGACATGTGTCTGGATGGTAGGACATGTGTCCTGTTGAAGATAACTGGCTGATGGTAGGACATGTGTCCTGTTGAAGATAACTGGCTGATGGTAGGACATGTGTCCTGTTGAAGATAACTGGCTGATGGTAGGACATGTGTCCTGTTGAAGATAACTGGCTGATGGTAGGACATGTGTCCTGTTGAAGATAACTGGCTGATGGTAGGACATGTGTCCTGTTGAAGATGATGGTAGGACATGTGTCCTGTTGAAGATAACTGGCTGATGGTAGGACATGTGTCCTGTTGAAGCTAACTGGCTGATGGTAGGACATGTGTCCTGTTGAAGATAACTGGCTGATGGTAGGACATGTGTCCTGTTGAAGATAACTGGCTGATGGTAGGACATGTGTCCTGTTGAAGATAACTGGCTGATGGTAGGACATGTGTCCTGTTGAAGATAACTGGCTGATGGTAGGACATGTGTCTGGAAGATAACTGATGGTAGGACATGTGTCCTGTTGAAGATAACTGGCTGATGGTAGGACATGTGTCCTGTTGAAGATAACTGGCTGATGGTAGGACATGTGTCCTGTTGAAGCTAACTGGCTGATGGTAGGACATGTGTCCTGTTGATGGTAGGACATGTGTCCTGTTGAAGATAACTGGCTGATGGTAGGACATGTGTCCTGTTGAAGATAACTGGCTGATGGTAGGACATGTGTCCTGTTGAAGATAACTGGCTGATGGTAGGACATGTGTCTGGCTGATGATGGGAGGACATGTGTCCTGTTGAAGATAACTGGCTGATGGTAGGACATGTGTCCTGTTGAAGATAACTGGCTGATGGACATGTGTCCTGTTGAAGATAACTGGCTGATGGGAGGACATGTGTCCTGTTGAAGATAACTGGCTGATGGTAGGACATGTGTCCTGTTGAAGATAACTGAATGGTAGGACATGTGTCTGGCTGATGGGTAGGACATGTGTCCTGTTGAAGATAACTGGCTGATGGTAGGACATGTGTCCTGTTGAAGATAACTGGCTGATGGTAGGACATGTGTCTGGCTGATGGTAGGACATGTGTCCTGTTGAAGCTAACTGGCTGATGGTAGGACATGTGTCCTGTTGAAGATAACTGGCTGATGGTAGGACATGTGTCCTGTTGAAGGCTGATAACTGGCTGATGGTAGGACATGTGTCTGGCTGATGGTAGGACATGTGTCCTGTTGAAGATAACTGGCTGATGGTAGGACATGTGTCCTGTTGAAGATAACTGGCTGATGGTAGGACATGTGTCCTGTTGAAGATAACTGGCTGATGGTAGGACATGTGTCTGGCTGATGGTAGGACATGTGTCCTGTTGAAGATAACTGGCTGATGGTAGGACATGTGTCCTGTTGAAGATAACTGGCTGATGGTAGGACATGTGTCCTGTCTAACTGGCTGATGGTAGGACATGTGTCCTGTTGAAGATAACTGGCTGATGGTAGGACATGTGTCCTGTTGAAGATAACTGGCTGATGGTAGGACATGTGTCCTGTTGAAGATAACTGGCTGATGGTAGGACATGTGTCCTGTTGAAGCTAACTGGCTGATGGTAGGACATGTGTCCTGTTGAAGATAACTGGCTGATGGTAGGACATGTGTCCTGTTGAAGATAACTGTCTGATGGTAGGACATGTGTCCTGTTGAAGCTAACTGGCTGATGGTAGGACATGTGTCCTGTTGAAGCTAACTGGCTGATGGTAGGACATGTGTCCTGTTGAAGCTAACTGGCTGATGGTAGGACATGTGTCCTGTTGAAGGATAACTGGCTGATGGTAGGACATGTGTCCTGTTGAAGATAACTGGCTGATGGTAGGACATGTGTCCTGTTGAAGATAACTGGCTGATGGTAGGACATGTGTCCTGTTGAAGCTAACTGGCTGATGGTAGGACATGTGTCCTGTTGAAGATAACTGGCTGATGGTAGGACATGTGTCCTGTTGAAGATAACTGGCTGATGGGAGGACATGTGTCCTGTTGAAGATAACTGGCTGATGGTAGGACATGTGTCCTGAAGATAACTGGCTGATGGTAGGACATGTGTCCTGTTGAGGATAACTGGTCTGATGGTAGGACATGTGTCCTGTTGAAGATAACTGGCTGATGGTAGGACATGTGTCCTGTTGAAGATAACTGGCTGATGGTAGGACATGTGTCCTGTTGAAGCTAACTGGCTGATGGTAGGACATGTGTCCTGTTGAAGATAACTGTCTGATGGTAGGACATGTGTCCTGTTGAAGATAACTGTCTGATGGTAGGACATGTGTCCTGTTGAAGATAACTGGCTGATGGTAGGACATGTGTCCTGTTGAAGATAACTGGCTGATGGTAGGACATGTGTCCTGTTGAAGATAACTGGCTGATGGTAGGACATGTGTCCTGTTGAAGATAACTGGCTGATGGTAGGACATGTGTCCTGTTGAAGATAACTGATGGTAGGACATGTGTCCTGTTGAAGATAACTGGCTGATGGTAGGACATGTGTCCTGTTGAAGATAACTGGCTGATGGTAGGACATGTGTCCTGTTGAAGATAACTGGCTGATGGTAGGACATGTGTCTGGCTGATGGTAGGACATGTGTCCTGTTGAAGACCTGGCTGATGGTAGGACATGTGTCTGGCTGATGGTAGGACATGTGTCCTGTTGAAGATAACTGGCTGATGGTAGGACATGTGTCCTGTTGAAGATAACTGGCTGATGGTAGGACATGTGTCCTGTTGAAGGATAACTGGCTGATGGTAGGACATGTGTCCTGTTGAAGATAACTGGCTGATGGTAGGACATGTGTCCTGTTGAAGATAACTGGCTGATGGTAGGACATGTGTCCTGTTGAAGATAACTGGCTGATGGTAGGACATGTGTCCTGTTGAAGCTAACTGATGGTAGGACATGTGTCCTGTTGAAGATAACTGGCTGATGGTAGGACATGTGTCCTGTTGAAGATAACTGGCTGATGGTAGGACATGTGTCCTGTCTGGCTGATGGTAGGACATGTGTCCTGTTGAAGATAACTGGCTGATGGTAGGACATGTGTCCTGTTGAAGATAACTGGCTGATGGTAGGACATGTGTCCTGTTGAAGATAACTGGCTGATGGTAGGACATGCTGATGGTAGGACATATGTGTCTGGCTGATGGTAGGACATGTGTCCTGTTGAAGATAACTGGCTGATGGTAGGACATGTGTCCTGTTGAAGATAACTGGCTGATGGTAGGACATGTGTCCTGTTGAAGATAACTGGCTGATGGTAGGACATGTGTCCTGTTGAAGATAACTGGCTGATGGTAGGACATGTGTCCTGTTGACATGTGTAACTGGCTGATGGTAGGACATGTGTCCTGTTGAAGATAACTGGCTGATGGTAGGACATGTGTCCTGTTGAAGATAACTGGCTGATGGTAGGACATGTGTCCTGTTGAAGATAACTGGCTGATGGTAGGACATGTGTCCTGTTGAAGATAACTGGCTGATGGTAGGACATGTGTCCTGTTGAAGATAACTGGCTGATGGTAGGACATGTGTCCTGTTGAAGATAACTGGCTGATGGTAGGACATGTGTCCTGTTGAAGATAACTGGCTGATGGTAGGACATGTGTCCTGTTGAAGATAACTGGCTGATGGTAGGACATGTGTCCTGTTGAAGATAACTGGCTGATGGTAGGACATGTGTCCTGTTGAAGATAACTGGCTGATGGTAGGACATGTGTCCTGTTGAAGATAACTGGATGGTAGGACATGTGTCCTGTTGAAGATAACTGGCTGATGGTAGGACATGTGTCCTGTTGAAGATAACTGGCTGATGGTAGGACATGTGTCTGTTGAAGATAACTGGCTGATGGTAGGACATGTGTCCTGTTGAAGATAACTGGCTGATGGTAGGACATGTGTCCTGTTGAAGATAACTGGCTGATGGTAGGACATGTGTCCTGTTGAAGATAACTGGCTGATGGTAGGACATGTGTCCTGTTGAAGATAACTGTGTCTGATGGTAGGACATGTGTCCTGTTGAAGATAACTGGCTGATGGTAGGACATGTGTCCTGTTGAAGATAACTGGCTGATGGTAGGACATGTGTCTGGCTGATGGTAGGACATGTGTCCTGTTGAAGATAACTGGCTGATGGTAGGACATGTGTCCTGTTGAAGATAACTGGCTGATGGTAGGACATGTGTCCTGTTGAAGATAACTGGCTGATGGTAGGACATGTGTCCTGTTGAAGATGATGGTAGGACATGTGTCCTGTTGAAGATAACTGGCTGATGGTAGGACATGTGTCCTGTTGAAGATAACTGGCTGATGGTAGGACATGTGTCCTGTTGAAGATAACTGGCTGATGGTAGGACATGTGTCCTGTTGAAGATAACTGGCTGATGGTAGGACATGTGTCCTGTTGAAGATAACTGGCTGATGGTAGGACATGTGTCCTGTTGAAGATAACTGGCTGATGGTAGGACATGTGTCCTGTTGAAGATAACTGGCTGATGGTAGGACATGTGTCCTGTTGAAGATAACTGGCTGATGGTAGGACATGTGTCCTGTTGAAGATAACTGGCTGATGGTAGGACATGTGTCTGTCTGATGGTAGGACATGTGTCCTGTTGAAGCTAACTGGCTGATGGTAGGACATGTGTCCTGTTGAAGATAACTGGCTGATGGTAGGACATGTGTCCTGTTGAAGATAACTGGCTGATGGTAGGACATGTGTCCTGTTGAAGATAACTGGCTGATGGTAGGACATGTGTCCTGTTGAAGATAACTGGCTGATGGTAGGACATGTGTCCTGTTGAAGATAACTGGCTGATGGTAGGACATGTGTCCTGTTGAAGATAACTGGCTGATGAAGGACATGTGTCCTGTTGAGGATAACTGGCTGATGGTAGGACATGTGTCCTGTTGAAGCTAACTGGCTGATGGTAGGACATGTGTCCTGTTGAAGATAACTGGCTGATGGTAGGACATGTGTCCTATTGAAGATAACTGGCTGATGGTAGGACATGTGTCCTGTTGAAGATAACTGGCTGATGGTAGGACATGTGTCCTGTTGAAGATAACTGGCTGATGGTAGGACATGTGTCCTGTTGAAGATAACTGGCTAACTGGCTGATGGTAGGACATGTGTCCTGTTGAAGATAACTGGCTGATGGTAGGACATGTGTCCTGTTGAAGGATAACTGGCTGATGGTAGGACATGTGTCCTGTGGAAGATAACTGAAGATAACTGGCTGATGGTAGGACATGTGTCCTGTTGAAGATAACTGGCTGATGGTAGGACATGTGTCCTGTTGAAGATAACTGGCTGATGGTAGGACATGTGTCCTGTTGAAGATAACTGGCTGATGGTAGGACATGTGTCCTGTTGAAGATAACTGGCTGATGGTAGGACATGTGTCCTGTTGAAGATAACTGGCTGATGGTAGGACATGTGTCCTGTTGAAGATAACTGGCTGATGGTAGGACATGTGTCCTGTGAAGATAACTGAAGGTAACTGGCTGATGGTAGGACATGTGTCCTGTTGAAGATAACTGGCTGATGGTAGGACATGTGTCCTGTTGAAGATAACTGGCTGATGGTAGGACATGTGTCCTGTTGAAGATAACTGGCTGATGGTAGGACATGTGTCCTGTTGAAGATAACTGGCTGATGGTAGGACATGTGTCTGGCTGATGGTAGGACATGTGTCCTGTTGAAGATAACTGGCTGATGGTAGGACATGTGTCCTGTTGAAGATAACTGATGGTAGGACATGTGTCCTGTTGAAGATAACTGGCTGATGGTAGGACATGTGTCCTGTTGAAGATAACTGGCTGATGGTAGGACATGTGTCCTGTTGAAGATAACTGGCTGATGGTAGGACATGTGTCCTGTTGAAGATAACTGGCTGATGGTAGGACATGTGTCCTGTTGAAGATAACTGGCTGATGGTAGGACATGTGTCCTGTTGAAGATAACTGGCTGATGGTAGGACATGTGTCCTGTTGAAGATAACTGGCTGATGGTAGGACATGTGTCCTGTTGAAGCTAACTGGCTGATGGTAGGACATGTGTCCTGTTGAAGATAACTGGCTGATGGTAGGACATGTGTCCTGTTGAAGATAACTGGCTGATGGTAGGACATGTGTCCTGTTGAAGATAACTGGCTGATGGTAGGACATGTGTCCTGTTGAAGATAACTGGCTGATGGTAGGACATGTGTCCTGTTGAAGATAACTGGCTGATGGTAGGACATGTGTCCTGTTGAGGATAACTGGCTGATGGTAGGACATGTGTCCTGTTGAAGATAACTGTCTGATGGTAGGACATGTGTCCTGTTGAAGATAACTGGCTGATGGTAGGACATGTGTCCTGTTGAAGATAACTGGCTGATGGTAGGACATGTGTCTGGAAGCTGATGGTAGGACATGTGTCCTGTTGAAGATAACTGGCTGATGGTAGGACATGTGTCCTGTTGAAGATAACTGGCTGATGGTAGGACATGTGTCCTGTTGAAGCTAACTGGCTGATGGTAGGACATGTGTCCTGTTGAAGATAACTGGCTGATGGTAGGACATGTGTCCTGTTGAAGATAACTGGCTGATGGTAGGACATGTGTCCTGTTGAAGATAACTGGCTGATGGTAGGACATGTGTCCTGTTGAAGCTAACTGGCTGATGGTAGGACATGTGTCCTGTTGAAGATAACTGGCTGATGGTAGGACATGTGTCCTGTTGAAGATAACTGGCTGATGGTAGGACATGTGTCCTGTTGAAGATAACTGTCTGATGGTAGGACATGTGTCCTGTTGAAGATAACTGGCTGATGGTAGGACATGTGTCCTGTTGAAGATAACTTGATGGTAGGACATGTGTCTGGCTGATGGTAGGACATGTGTCCTGTTGAAGATGATGGTAGGACATGTGTCCTGTTGAAGATAACTGGCTGATGGTAGGACATGTGTCCTGTTGAAGATAACTGGCTGATGGTAGGACATGTGTCCTGTTGAAGATAACTGGCTGATGGTAGGACATGTGTCCTGTTGAAGATAACTGGCTGATGGGAGGACATGTGTCCTGTTGAAGATAACTGGCTGATGGTAGGACATGTGTCCTGTTGAAGCTAACTGGCTGATGGTAGGACATGTGTCCTGTTGAAGATAACTGGCTGATGGTAGGACATGTGTCCTGTTGAAGATAACTGGCTGATGGTAGGACATGTGTCCTGTTGAAGATAACTGGCTGATGGTAGGACATGTGTCCTGTTGAAGATAACTGGCTGATGGTAGGACATGTGTCCTGTTGAAGATAACTGTCTGATGGTAGGACATGTGTCCTGTTGAAGATAACTGGCTGATGGTAGGACATGTGTCCTGTTGAAGATAACTGGCTGATGGTAGGACATGTGTCTGGCTGATGGTAGGACATGTGTCCTGTTGAAGATAACTGGCTGATGGTAGGACATGTGTCCTGTTGAAGATAACTGGCTGATGGTAGGACATGTGTCCTGTTGAAGATAACTGGCTGATGGTAGGACATGTGTCTGGCTGATGGTAGGACATGTGTCCTGTTGAAGATAACTGGCTGATGGTAGGACATGTGTCCTGTTGAAGATAACTGATGGTAGGACATGTGTCCTGTTGAAGATAACTGGCTGATGGTAGGACATGTGTCCTGTTGAAGATAACTGGCTGATGGTAGGACATGTGTCCTGTTGAAGATAACTGGCTGATGGTAGGACATGTGTCCTGTTGAAGATAACTGGCTGATGGTAGGACATGTGTCCTGTTGAAGATAACTGGCTGATGGTAGGACATGTGTCCTGTTGAAGATAACTGGCTGATGGTAGGACATGTGTCCTGTTGAAGATAACTGGCTGATGGTAGGACATGTGTCCTGTTGAAGATAACTGGCTGATGGTAGGACATGTGTCCTGTTGAAGATAACTGTCTGATGGTAGGACATGTGTCTGGCTGATGGTAGGACATGTGTCCTGTTGAAGATAACTGGCTGATGGTAGGACATGTGTCTGGCTGATGGTAGGACATGTGTCCTGTTGAAGCTAACTGGCTGATGGTAGGACATGTGTCCTGTTGAAGATAACTGGCTGATGGTAGGACATGTGTCCTGTTGAAGATAACTGGCTGATGGTAGGACATGTGTCCTGTTGAAGATAACTGGCTGATGGTAGGACATGTGTCCTGTTGAAGATAACTGGCTGATGGTAGGACATGTGTCCTGTTGAAGATAACTGGCTGATGGTAGGACATGTGTCCTGTTGAAGATAACTGGCTGATGGTAGGACATGTGTCCTGTTGAAGATAACTGGCTGATGGTAGGACATGTGTCCTGTTGAAGATAACTGGCTGATGGTAGGACATGTGTCCTGTTGAAGATAACTGGCTGATGGTAGGACATGTGTCCTGTTGAAGATAACTGGCTGATGGTAGGACATGTGTCCTGTTGAAGATAACTGGCTGATGGTAGGACATGTGTCCTGTTGAAGATAACTGGCTGATGGTAGGACATGTGTCCTGTTGAAGATAACTGGCTGATGGTAGGACATGTGTCCTGTTGAAGATAACTGGCTGATGGTAGGACATGTGTCCTGTTGAAGGTAGGACATGTGTCCTGTTGAAGCTAACTGGCTGATGGTAGGACATGTGTCCTGTTGAAGATAACTGGCTGATGGTAGGACATGTGTCCTGTTGAAGATAACTGGCTGATGGTAGGACATGTGTCCTGGCTGATGGTAGGACATGTGTCCTGTTGAAGATAACTGGCTGATGGTAGGACATGTGTCCTGTTGAAGATAACTGGCTGATGGTAGGACATGTGTCTGTTGATGGTAACATGGTAGGTCCTGTTGAAGATAACTGGCTGATGGTAGGACATGTGTCCTGTTGAAGATAACTGGCTGATGGTAGGACATGTGTCCTGTTGAAGATAACTGATGGTAGGACATGTGTCCTGTTGAAGATAACTGGCTGATGGTAGGACATGTGTCTGGCTGATGGTAGGACATGTGTCCTGTTGAAGATAACTGGCTGATGGTAGGACATGTGTCCTGTTGAAGATAACTGGCTGATGGTAGGACATGTGTCCTGTTGAAGATAACTGGCTGATGGTAGGACATGTGTCCTGTTGAAGATAACTGGCTGATGGTAGGACATGTGTCCTGTTGAAGATAACTGATGCTGATGGTAGGACATGTGTCCTGTTGAAGATAACTGGCTGATGGTAGGACATGTGTCCTGTTGAAGATAACTGGCTGATGGTAGGACATGTGTCCTGTTGAAGATAACTGGCTGATGGTAGGACATGTGTCCTGTTGAAGATAACTGGCTGATGGTAGGACATGTGTCTGGCTGATGGTAGGACATGTGTCCTGTTGAAGATAACTGGCTGATGGTAGGACATGTGTCCTGTTGAAGATAACTGGCTGATGGTAGGACATGTGTCCTGTTGAAGATAACTGGCTGATGGTAGGACATGTGTCTGGCTGATGGTAGGACATGTGTCCTGTTGAAGATAACTGGCTGATGGTAGGACATGTGTCCTGTTGAAGATAACTGGCTGATGGTAGGACATGTGTCCTGTTGAAGATAACTGGCTGATGGTAGGACATGTGTCCTGTTGAAGCTAACTGGCTGATGGTAGGACATGTGTCCTGTTGAAGATAACTGGCTGATGGTAGGACATGTGTCCTGTTGAAGATAACTGGCTGATGGTAGGACATGTGTCCTGTTGAAGATAACTGGCTGATGGTAGGACATGTGTCCTGTTGAAGCTAACTGGCTGATGGTAGGACATGTGTCCTGTTGAAGATAACTGGCTGATGGTAGGACATGTGTCCTGTTGAAGATAACTGGCTGATGGTAGGACATGTGTCCTGTTGAAGATAACTGGCTGATGGTAGGACATGTGTCCTGTTGAAGATAACTGGCTGATGGTAGGACATGTGTCCTGTTGAAGATAACTGGCTGATGGTAGGACATGTGTCCTGTTGAAGATAACTGGCTGATGGTAGGACATAGGACATGTGCTGTTGAAGATAACTGGCTGATGGTAGGACATGTGTTGAAGCTGATGGTAGGACATGTGTCCTGTTGAAGATAACTGGCTGATGGTAGGACATGTGTCCTGTTGACATGTGTCCTGTTGAAGATAACTGGCTGATGGTAGGACATGTGTCCTGTTGAAGATAACTGGCTGATGGTAGGACATGTGTCCTGTTGAAGCTAACTGGCTGATGGTAGGACATGTGTCCTGTTGAAGATAACTGGCTGATGGTAGGACATGTGTCCTGTTGAAGATAACTGGCTGATGGTAGGACATGTGTCCTGTTGAAGATAACTGGCTGATGGTAGGACATGTGTCCTGTTGAAGATAACTGGCTGATGGTAGGACATGTGTCCTGTTGAAGATAACTGGCTGATGGTAGGACATGTGTCCTGTTGAAGATAACTGGCTGATGGTAGGACATGTGTCCTGTTGAAGATAACTGGCTGATGGTAGGACATGTGTCCTGTTGAAGCTAACTGGCTGATGGTAGGACATGTGTCCTGTTGAAGATAACTGGCTGATGGTAGGACATGTGTCCTGTTGAAGATAACTGGCTGATGGTAGGACATGTGTCCTGTTGAAGATAACTGGCTGATGGTAGGACATGTGTCCTGTTGAAGATAACTGGCTGATGGTAGGACATGTGTCCTGTTGAAGATAACTGTCTGATGGTAGGACATGTGTCCTGTTGAAGATAACTGGCTGATGGTAGGACATGTGTCCTGTTGAAGATAACTGGCTGATGGTAGGACATGTGTCCTGTTGATGGTAGGACATGTGTCCTGTTGAAGATAACTGGCTGATGGTAGGACATGTGTCCTGTTGAAGATAACTGGCTGATGGTAGGACATGTGTCCTGTTGAAGATAACTGGCTGATGGTAGGACATGTGTCTGGAAGATAACTGATGGTGGTAGGACATGTGTCCTGTTGAAGCTAACTGTCTGATGGTAGGACATGTGTCCTGTTGAAGATAACTGGCTGATGGTAGGACATGTGTCCTGTTGAAGATAACTGGCTGATGGTAGGACATGTGTCCTGTTGAAGCTAACTGGCTGATGGTAGGACATGTGTTTGTTGAAGATAACTGGCTGATGGTAGGACATGTGTCCTGTTGAACTGATGGTAGGACATGTCCTGTTGAAGGTGATGGTAGGACATGTGTCCTGTTGAAGATAACTGGCTGATGGTAGGACATGTGTCCTGTTGAAGATAACTGGCTGATGGTAGGACATGTGTCCTGTTGAAGATAACTGGCTGATGGTAGGACATGTGTCCTGTTGAAGATAACTGATGGTAGGACATGTGTCCTGTTGAAGATAACTGGCTGATGGTAGGACATGTGTCCTGTTGAAGATAACTGGCTGATGGTAGGACATGTGTTGGCTGATGGTAGGACATGTGTCCTGTTGAAGATAACTGGCTGATGGTAGGACATGTGTCCTGTTGAAGATAACTGGCTGATGGTAGGACATGTGTCCTGTTGAAGATAACTGGCTGATGGTAGGACATGTGTCTGAAGCTGATGGTAGGACATGTGTCCTGTTGAAGATAACTGGCTGATGGTAGGACATGTGTCCTGTTGAAGATAACTGGCTGATGGTAGGACATGTGTCCTGTTGAAGATAACTGGCTGATGGTAGGACATGTGTCCTGTTGAAGCTAACTGATGGTAGGACATGTGTCCTGTTGAAGATAACTGGCTGATGGTAGGACATGTGTCCTGTTGAAGATAACTGGCTGATGGTAGGACATGTGTCCTGTTGAAGGATAACTGGCTGATGGTAGGACATGTGTCCTGTTGAAGATAACTGGCTGATGGTAGGACATGTGTCCTGTTGAAGATAACTGGCTGATGGTAGGACATGTGTCCTGTTGAAGATTGAAGATAACTGGCTGATGGTAGGACATGTGTCCTGTTGAAGATAACTGGCTGATGGTAGGACATGTGTCCTGTTGAAGATAACTGGCTGATGGTAGGACATGTGTCCTGTTGAAGATAACTGGCTGATGGTAGGACATGTGTCCTGTTGAAGATAACTGGCTGATGGTAGGACATGTGTCCTGTTGAAGATAACTGGCTGATGGTAGGACATGTGTCCTGTTGAAGATAACTGGCTGATGGTAGGACATGTGTCCTGTTGAAGCTAACTGGCTGATGGTATGGACATGTGTCCTGTTGAAGATAACTGGCTGATGGTAGGACATGTGTCTGGCTGATGGTAGGACATGTGTCCTGTTGAAGATAACTGGCTGATGGTAGGACATGTGTCCTGTTGAAGATAACTGGCTGATGGTAGGACATGTGTCCTGTTGAAGATAACTGGCTGATGGTAGGACATGTGTCCTGTTGAAGATAACTGGCTGATGGTAGGACATGTGTCCTGTTGAAGATAACTGGCTGATGGTAGGACATGTGTCCTGTTGAAGATAACTGGCTGATGGTAGGACATGTGTCCTGTTGAAGGTAACTGGCTGATGGTAGGACATGTGTCCTGTTGAAGATAACTGGCTGATGGTAGGACATGTGTCCTGTTGAAGATAACTGGCTGATGGTAGGACATGTGTCCTGGAAGATAACTGATGGTAGGACATGTGTCCTGTTGAAGATAACTGGCTGATGGTAGGACATGTGTCCTGTTGAAGATAACTGGCTGATGGTAGGACATGTGTCCTGTTGAAGATAACTGGCTGATGGTAGGACATGTGTCTGGAAGATGATGGTAGACATGTGTCCTGTTGAAGATAACTGGCTGATGGTAGGACATGTGTCCTGTTGAGGATAACTGGCTGATGGTAGGACATGTGTCCTGTTGAAGATAACTGGCTGATGGTAGGACATGTGTCCTGTTGATGGTAGGACATGTGTCCTGATGGTAGGACATGTGTCCTGTTGAAGATAACTGGCTGATGGTAGGACATGTGTCCTGTTGAAGATAACTGGCTGATGGTAGGACATGTGTCCTGTTGAAGGGTGGTATGAATAACTGGCTGATGGTAGGACATGTGTCCTGTTGAAGATAACTGGCTGATGGTAGGACATGTGTCCTGTTGAAGATAATGGCTATGGTAGGACATGGACATGATAAGTAACATGTGCCTGATGGTAGGACATATGGTAGGACATGTGTCCTGTTGAAGCTAACTGGCTGATGGTAGGACATGTGTCTGTTGAAGTGTAACTGGCTGATGGTAGGACATGTGTCCTGTTGAAGATAACTGGCTGATGGTAGGACATGTGTCTGGCTGATGGTAGGACATGTGTCCTGTTGAAGATAACTGGCTGATGGTAGGACATGTGTCCTGTTGAAGATAACTGGCTGATGGTAGGACATGTGTCCTGTTGAAGATAACTGTGCTGATGGTAGGACATGTGTCCTGTTGAAGAAACTGGCTGATACATGTGTCTAGGACATGTGTCCTGTTGAAGAAACTGGCTGATGGTAGGACATGTGTCCTGTTGAAGATAACTGGCTGATGGTAGGACATGTGTCCTGATGAAGATAACTGGCTGATGGTAGGACATGTGTCCTGTTGAAGATAACTGGCTGATGGTAGGACATGTGTCTGGCTGATACAGTGTTACCACATGTGTCCTGTTGAAGATAACTGGCTGATGGTAGGACATGTGTCCTGTTGAAGGGGCTAACTGGCTGATGGTAGGACATGTGTCCTGTTGAAGATAACTGGCTGATGGTAGGACATGTAGGGTCCTGTTGAAGATAACTGTGATGGTAGGACATGTGTCTGTTGAAGATAACTGGCTGATGTGTCCTAGGACATGTGTCCTGTTGAAGGGTGTTAACTGGCTGATGATGGTAGGACATGTGGGTGTTGATGAAACTGGCTGATGTGTTACCACTATGTATGTCTGTTATTGAAGGTAGCTGATAAGTGTTACCACTATGTAGGGTGTTATGAAGGGCTGATGGTAGGACATGTGTCCTGTTGAAGATAACTGGCTGATGGTTAGGACATGTGTTGAAGGGGCTGATAACTGGCTGATGGTAGGACATGTGTCCTGTTGAAGATAACTGGCTGATGGTAGGACATGTGTTACCACTATGGCTGATGGTAGGACATGTGTTATGAAGGGCTGATGGTAGGACATGTGTCCTGTTGAAGGTAATACAGTGTTACCACTGATGGTAGGACATGTGTCTGGCTGATGGTAGGACATGTGTCCTGTTGAAGATAACTGGCTGATGGTAGGTTACATGTGTCCTGTTGAAGAAGGCTGATGGTAGGACATGTGTACCACTGATGTAGGGGGTGTATGTTACCACTAACTGGCTGATGGTAGGACATGTGTCCTGTTGAAGATAACTGGCTGATGGTTACCACATGTGTCCTGTTGAAGATAACTGGGATGGTGTTACATGTGTCCTGTTATGAAACTGGCTGATACAGTGTTACCACTATGTAGGGTGTTATGAAGGTAGGATACAGTGTTACCACTATGTAGGGTGTTGTTGAAGGGGCTGATGGTTTTTTACAGTGTTACCACTATGTCCTGTTATGATAACTGGCTGATACAGTGTTACATGTGTCCTGTTGGGTGATAACTGGCTGAAGGTGCTGATACAGTGTTACCACTATGTAGGGTGTTATGAAGGGCTGATACAGTGTTACCACTATGTGGGTGTTTGTGAAGGGCTGATACAGTGTTACCACTATGGGAGGGTGTTATTGAAGATAACTGATACATGTTACCACTATGTGGTGTTGAAGATAACTGGGCTGATGGTAGGTTACATATGTCCTGTTATGAAGGGGCTGATGGCAGTGGAGACATGTTATAAAGTGGGACCTGTATGAGATAACTGGCTACAGATGTTACCACATGGGTGTCCTGATACAGACTAGATAAGGGCTGATACAGTGTTACATATGTAGGGTGTTATGAAGATAACAGTGTTACCACTATGGACAGGTGTTATGAAGATAAGCAAAAGCTGATGTAGGAGGACATGTGTCTGATGGTGCATGTTACCACTGTAGGGTGGAAGGGGCATGTGTGTTACCACTATGTAGAAATAGGTGGCTGATATACAGTGACCACTGTGTCCCGTGTTATGAAGATAACTGTATATACTATCTGGCTGATGAAGGACAATAACCTACTATGCCTATTTATGAGCAGCTGATTATTTAACTAGTTGTTTTGAAAATTAATTGATGTCAATTGAACATTTTTTAGGTGGATGATAATGTTATACCCAGACTATAACCTATTAAGATAGATCACCTGGCACAATATGCTATTTTAATACAGGTTATAGTCACTTATAGACTAGGTGTTATGATTCATAGTAATGAGGGTGTAACAATCAGACCTATATAGAAATAATAGATTAATAATGTAGGCAGACCTATGTTATGAGACATCAGTGGACTAGTAGATGTATGAAGACATGGGTCGTTTAGAAGGTGCTGATACAGTGTTACCACTATATAGTAGGGTGTTATAGAAGGTGCTGATACAGTGTTACCACTATGTAGGGTGTTATGAAGGTGCTGATACAGTGTTACCACTATGTAGGGTGTTATGACAGTGTTACCATATGAGTGTTATAAGGGGCTGATACAGTGTTACCACTACTGTTATACAGTGTTACCACTATGAAGGGCTGAACAGTTATGACTATGTAGGGGCTGATACAGTGTTACCACTATGACTTAGAAGGGCTGATACAGTGTTACCACTATGTAGGGTGTTATGAAGGTGCTGATACAGTGTTACCACTATGAACCTTATGAAGGAAAAGATACAATGTTTCAAAAACACTATGATAGGGTGTTATGAAGGGGCTGATACAGTGTTACCACTATGTAGGGTGTTAGTGAAAAGTGCTGATACAGTGTTACCACTATGACTAGGTAGGATGTTATGAAGGGGGTGGAGATATGATACAGTACAGACCACTATAGACTAGGTGTATGAAGGGGCTGATACAGTGTTACCACTATGTCACTAGGTGTTATGAAGGGATTATAATACATACAGACCTGACTTACCACTATAGATTATTATACAGACCTATATAGACTAGGTGGAGATATGATTATAATACATACAGACCTACTATAGACTAGGGTGTTATGAAGATTATAATACATAAGACCTACTATGAGATATGGGGTAATACATTATAGACCTATGGGGAAGGAACTGATGATACCATAGGGGTGTACATTACAGACCTATATAGACTAGGGTGTTTAGAGCTGATACAGATACAGTGTTATACTAGACTAGGTAGGAGATATAGATTATAATACATACAGACCTATATAGACTAGGTGGAGATACAGATTATAATACATACAGTAACTAGGTGGAGATACATACAGACACTATTAGACTAGGTGTTATACTAGGAGATATAGATGGGGAGTGATGTTTTTCACTATGTGAGGGGGGAGCAGGAAAAGGGGCTGATATAGGAGCTATAAACAGTGTTACACATGTAGGGGTGTTTATAGGTGATACAGTGTTTACCTCTATGATGGGGTAAACCATGGGGAAGGAACTGTTAGACCTATATAGACTAGTTGGACCATATATTTATGAGGGGAGAAGGAGAGAAAAGAAACACACACAGGGCTGTATGTTACCATCTCCTATATAGACTAGGTGGAGATATAGATTATAATACACATACCTATATAGACTAGGTAGATATAGATTATAATACATTATTATAGATTATTATACATACAGACCTGACCTTACAGACCTATATAGACTAGTGGATATACATATAGACCATATAGACCTATATAGACTAGGTGGAGATATAGATTATAATACATACAGACCTATATAGACTAGGTGGAGATATAGATTATAATACATACAGACCTATATAGACTAGGTGGAGATATAGATTATAATACATACAGACCTATATAGACTAGGTGGAGATATAGATTATAATACAGACCTATATAGACTACAGACCTATATAGACTAGGTGGAGATATAGATTATTATACATACAGACCTATGTGTATATCATCATGTTTGGGTTCTGTTTATATGTGTTTATCTGGTTCTGTGGGCTACTTAACAGATATGTATTGCCTACCATGCTATTATGTTCATTACCTTACATTCTTTGTGTAGGCTACTACTGTATCATTTTGACATGCTGTTTGGGTTCTGTGGGCTACTTAACAGAGGGATGTATTGTCTGAAGGTGTGTTTATCTGGTTCTGTGGGCTACTTAACAGAGGGATGTATTGTGACAGGTGTGTTTATCTGGTTCTGTGGGCTACTTAACAGAGGGATGTATTGTCTGAAGGTGTGTTTACCTGGTTCTGTGGGCTACTTAACAGAGGGATGTATTGTCTGAAGGTAAAACCAAATCATGGCCCAGCTGCTCTATTTGGATCTGCAGTGAGAATTCAGTACATAACTGTCTTGATATTAGAAATATGCTGTGCTGATAACCATGGCAACAGAGGTGTGGTTATGGACATTATGAGGATAATGGGTATAAGGGTTCAATCAAATCAAATCAAATCAAATCAAATTGTATTTGTCACATACACATGGTTAGCAGATGTTAATGCGAGTGTAGCGAAATGCTTGTGCTTCTAGTTCCGACAATGCAGTAATAACCAACAAGTAATCTAGCTAACAATTCCAAAACTACTACCTTATAGACACAAGTATAAGGGGATAAAGAATATGTACATAAAGATATATGAATGAGTGATGGTACAGAGCGGCATAGGCAAGATACAGTAGATGGTATTGAGTGCAGTATATACATATGAGATGAGTATGTAAACAAAGTGGCATAGTTAAAGTGGCTAGTGATAAATGTATTACATATGGATGCAGTAGATGATATAGAGTGCAGTATATACGTATACATATGAGATGAATAATGTAGGGTATGTAAACATTATATTAGGTAGCATTGTTTAAAGTGGCTAGTGATATATTTTACATCATTTCCCATCAATTCCCATTATTAAAGCGGCTGGACTTGAGTCAGTGTGTTGGCAGCAGCCACTCAATGTTAGTGGTGGCTGTTTAACAGTCTGATGGCCTTGAGATAGAAGCTGTTTTTCAGTCTCTCGGTCCCAGCTTTGATGCACCTGTACTGACCTCGCCTTCTGGATGATAGCGGGGTGAACAGGCAGTGGCTCGGGTGGTTGATGTCCTTGATGATCTTTATGGCCTTCCTGTAACATCGGGTGGCGTAGGTGTCCTGGAGGGCAGGTAGTTTGCCCCCGGTGATGCGTTGTGCAGACCTCACTACCCTCTGGAGAGCCTTACGGTTGTGGGCGGAACAGTTGCCGTACCAGGCGGTGATACAGCCCGACAGGATGCTCTCGATTGTGCATCTGTAGAAGTTTGTGAGTGCTTTTGGTGACAAGCCGAATTTCTTCAGCCTCCTGAGCCAGCTGGTCTGCGCATGCTCTGAGGGCGTGGCTGGGGATGCCGTCTGGGCCTGCAGCCTTGCGAGGGTTGACACGTTTAAATGTTTTCCTCACGTCGGCTGCAGTGAAGGAGAGTCCGCATGTTTTAGTTGCGGGCCGTGTCAGTGGCACTGTATTGTCCTCAAAGCGGGCAAAAAAGTTATTTAGTCTGCCTGGGAGCAAGACATCCTGGTCCGTGACGGGGCTGGTTTTCTTTTTGTAATCCGTGATTGACTGTAGACCCTGCCACATACCTCTTGTGTCTGAGCCGTTGAATTGAGATTCTACTTTTTCTCTATACTGATGCTTAGCTTGTTTGATTGCCTTGCGGAGGGAATAGTTACACTGTTTGTATTTGGTCATGTTTCCGATCACCTTGCCCTGATTAAAAGCAGTGGTTCGCGCTTTCAGTTTCACGCAAATGCTGCCATCAATCCACGGTTTCTGGTTTGGGAATGTTTTAATCGTTGCTATGGGAACGACATCTTCAACACACGTTCTAATGAACTCGCTCACCGAATCAGCGTATTCGTCAATGTTGTTGTCTGACGCAATACGAAACATATCCCAGTCCACGTGATGGAAGCAGTCGTGGAGTGTGGAATCAGATTGGTCGGACCAGCGTTGAACAGACCTCAGCGTGGGAGCTTCTTGTTTTAGTTTCTGTCTGTAGGCAGGGATCATCAAAATGGGGTCGTGGTCAGCTTTTCCGAAAGGAGAGCGGGGCAGGGCCTTATATGCGTCGCGGAAGTTGGAATAGCAATGATCCAAGGTTTTTTCAGCCCTGGTTGCGCAATCGATATGCTGATAAAATTGAGGGAGTCTTGTTTTCAGATTAGCCTTGTTAAAATCCCCAGCTACAATGAATGCAGCCTCCGGATATATGGATTCCAGTTTGCAAAGAGTCAAATAAAGTTCGTTCAGAGCCATCGATGTGTCTGCTTGGGGGAGGAATATATACGGCTGTGATTATAATCGAAGAGAATTCCCTTGGTAGATAATGCGGTCGACATTTGATTGTGGGGAATTCTAAATCAGGTGAACAGAAGGACTTGAGTTCCTGTATGTTGTTGTGGCCACACCACGTCACGTTAACCATGAAGCATACGCCCCCGCCCCTCTTCTTACCAGAAAGATGTTTGTTTCTGTCCGCGCGATGCGTGGAGAAACCAGCTGGCTGCACCGACTCCGATAGCGTCTCTCCAGTGAGCCATGTTTCCGTGAAGCAAAGAACGTTACAGTCTCTGATGTCCCTCTGGAATGCTACCCTTGCTCAGATTTCATCAACCTTGTTGTCAAGAGACTGGACATTGGCGAGAAGAATGCTAGGGAGTGGTGCACGATGTGTCCGTCTCCGGAGTCTGACCAGAAGACCCCTTTGTTTCCCCCTTTTACGAAGTTGTTTTTTTGGGTCGCCGGCTGGGATCCATTCCGTTGTCCTGGGTGAAAGGCAGAACACAGGATCCGCTTCGCGAAAGTCGTATTCTTGGTCGTACTGATGGTGAGTTGACGCTGCTCTTATGTTCAGTAGTTCTTCTCGACTGTATGTAATGAAACCTAAGATGACCTGGGGTACCAATGTAAGAAATAACATGTAAAAAAACAAAAAACTGCATAGTTTCCTAGGAACGCGAAGTGAGGCGGCCATCTCTGTGTGGTTATGGACATTATGAGGATAATGGGTATAGGGGTTGAATGAGGTGAGGTTATGGACATTATGAGGATAATGGGTATAGGGGTTGAATGAGGTGAGGTTATGGACATTATGAGGATAATGGGTATAGGGGTTGAATGAGGTGAGGTTATGGACATTATGAGGATAATGGGTATAGGGGTTGAATGAGGTGAGGTTATGGACATTATGAGGATAATGGGTATAGGGGTTGAATGAGGTGAGGTTATGGACATTATGAGGATAATGGGTATAGGGGTTGAATGAGGTGAGGTTATGGACATTATGAGGATAATGGGTATAGGGGTTGAATGAGGTGAGGTTATGGACATTATGAGGATAATGGGTATAGGGGTTGAATGAGGTGAGGTTATGGACATTATGAGGATAATGGGTATAGGGGTTGAATGAGGTGAGGTTATGGACATTATGAGGATAATGGGTATAGGGGTTGAATGAGGTGAGGTTATGGACATTATGAGGATAATGGGTATAGGGGTTGAATGAGGTGAGGTTATGGACATTATGAGGATAATGGGTATAGGGGTTGAATGAGGTGAGGTTATGGACATTATGAGGATAATGGGTATAGGGGTTGAATGGCCATATAAAGGGAAATCGCGACTAAAAATGCAGTTGAGTTGCAAAGTAATAGAAATACTGACCTATCACAAACTTCCCTGCACAAGTTTTCATGCAATTGACAGCACCCCCGTGTGGCCGAAAAATGCAACAGGCGTGACAGAGATGGTCACAGAGCAGTGGACTGCCGTTTTAAAGACGAAATTTGTCACAATTGCAGTAGAAGGGGGCACATTCAAAGAGCATACAGAGCAAAATTGAGTCACAACAGGAAAAGGGAGAAAATGAAAGGGTCTGTGAATGCACTAGCAGAGAACAGTGGCAGTGATTCAGATGAACGATTAACCTGTTGCTTCTACTCGGGACGCTTGCGTCCCAACTAGAGCTCTGGAAATGCAAATGCACTACGCTAAATGCTAATAGTATTAGTTAAAACTCAAAAGTTCATTAAAATACACATGCAGGGTATCGAATTAAAGCTACACTCGTTGTGAATCCAGGCAACAAGTCAGATTTTTAAAATGCTTTTCGGCGAAAGCATGAGAAGCTATTATCTGATAGCATGCAACACCCCAAAAGACCCACAGGGGACGTAAACAAAATAATTAGCATTTCGGCGTTACACAAACCGCACAATAAAATAGAAAACATTCATTACCTTTCACCATCTTCTTTGTTGGCACTCCTAGATGTCCCATAAACACTATTTGGGTCTTTATTTCGATTAAATCGGTCCATATAAAGCCTAGATATCGTTATATGTAGACTGTGTGATACACGAAAAAAACATCGTTTCAAAACGTAACGTCATTTTTTTTTATTCAAAAAGTCGACGATAAACTTTCACAAAACACTTCGAAATACGTTTGTAATGCAACTTTAGGTATTAGTAAACGTTAATAAGCGATAAAATTCATCAGGAGGCGATGTAAAGATCATTAGCTGTCCGTCTGGAAAAATGTCCGGCTAGAAACTCAACGAAAATATCCGGTCCTAGACCGGATTAGATACGGTGTCCTGTATGTGTTTGACCAAGAAAAAACTCGAAGGGAAATGACAAGACTCTAGACACCCTGTGGAAGCTGTAGGTACTGCAACCTCAGTCAATTAATTGTGGTTCACGTTTATCAATGGGTTCAAGTAGCGCATGGATATATTTTCCCCATTTTCAGTGATCAGTTTTTCCTGTGCTTTTCGATGTAAATGCCGTTCTGGTAAAGCCACAGCAGTGATTTAACCAGTTTTTAAACGTCTGAGTGTTTTCTATCCACACAGACTAAGCAAATGCATATACTATATTCCTGGCATGAGTAGCAGGGCGCTGAAATGTTGCGCGATTTTTAACAGAATGTTCAAAAAAGTAGAGGGTCGACTGAAGAGGTTAATTAGTACAATGGAGTTAAACACAGTGACTTCTCCTAGCAGTAGCATAATATGGGTGGCACCAGATATCGAAGGCAAACCCCTCAAAATGGACCTGGACACAGGATCTGCAGTGTCTATAATTTCCACTATCGTTTACAATGAGCACTTTAAGGCTATTAAGCTGAAGGCCTACTCAGGAGGGAGATTGAGCCCAATGGGGGCGTTGCAGGTCAGAGTGCGGTATGGGGGGCAAACACAATACATCCCTACAGCTGTATGTGCTGCCTGGAACTGGCCCCCCATTACTTGGCAGGGAATGGCTTTCAAAAATAAAGCTGAGCTGGTGTGACTTGAAAATGCTCCACACGTTCCAGTCCAAAGATAAAGGCACAGACCAAACACTGGAACACTTGCGAAAGAAATACAACACAGTTTTCAGTGATCAGATGGGAATAGTAAAGGCTTCACAGCAAAACTTGTACTAAGAGATGACGCAACCCCGAAATTCTGCAAATCCAGATCTGTTCCATACTCCCTGAGACCAAAGGTGGAAGCGGAAATCGATCGCTTGCAGGATACAGGGATCCTGACGAAAGTGGACAGAAGCGAATGGGCCACACCCATAGTTCCTATTGTGAAGAAAGACGGGTCTGTTAGAATGTGTGGGGACTTGAAGGTAACTGTGAATTCAATGTTGCATGTGGACCATTACCCCCTGCTGTGTCTGGATGACATCTTTGCTGCACTAACGGGTGGGAAACACTTCAGTAAAATCTGAAACAAGTTTACCTGCAGCTACCGGTTGAGGAGAGCTCCAAACAGTACCTGACAATAAACACACACAAAGGTCTATACAGGTATAACCGCCTGGTTTTTGGCATTACATCAGCCCCAGCCATTCGGCAACGAACTATTGACCAGATTTTGCAAGGAATCCCAGGAACCCAGTGTATCCTGGATGACATGATCATAACAGGACGCACCGACAAAGAGCACCTGGCTAACCTGTAAGAGGTCCTGAAAAGACTGAAAGAGTATGGTCTACAGGCAAACTTAAAGAAGTGTGAGTTCTTCAAAGACAAGATTGTCTTCTGTGGACATAAAATCGACCACAATGGATTGCACAAAACACAGGACAAAATCGAGGCAGTGGTACAGGCACCACGACCACAAAATATCACAGAAGTGAGATCAATTACTACAGAAGATTCCTCCCAAACCTTTCAGCAGTACTCCAGCCTCTAAATCAGCTCCTGGAAAAGAATAGGACATGGCGGTGGACAGAGCAGTGTGAAAATGCATTTCTGGAGGCAAAACGGCTCATAACATCTGAACAGGTCCTGATGCATTACGACCCTGAAATGCCAGTGAAGTTGGCGTGTGATGCGTCCCCTTATGGTTTAGGGGCAGTCCTTTCACACACACTGAAAGATGGGTCAGAGAGGCCAGTTGCATTTGCGTCACGAACGTTGAATGATGCTGTTGAATTTATTATTGATAAATGAATAAACAATATCCCCATTTTAAATAGAATTGTATCTAGGTAAACTTATACATTGTTTTATAAGTGATTGACAATATGAGTTCATAAGAAGGGATTGTGTGACAGGACAAGGAGTAATAAAAAGTTAATGAACACCATTTCAACTAGGTAGAAACAAATGGGTTGGGGACTGAGTAAACACATAAGGTCGTTAGCCTATGGTTGACCCAACTGAAACTTAGCTCTGGGGTTTTTAGATAAGGCAGTGAGTGCATTCCTAGGTTTTCGACCTAATAAAACTGTCAGTTCAGTGGTGATCGATAATGTTGAGGGGTCAAAAGTTATCTGGGAGTGTGGTAGTAAGTTGGAATGAACTTTTCACCTTACTTTGTCCCGGTCGAGAGGAGGGGATTCTGTTAAAGCAGTGAAATGACGTCATGATCTGTATATAAACTGCTGCGTGTGTTTAAGTGGTAGCGCGCTCCGAGAATAAATTCTATTACCTATTATTTAAAGAATGGTCTGCGTCTATTTTATGCAAACAAGAAATCTTACAAATTCTCATAAAATAGATTAAGGCCTTTCAATTGATGAAAGCACATTGGCATAATTAAATTATACTAACAGATGCAGAGAAAAACTACTCACAAATCAACAAAGAAGCACTGGCGCTAGTGTGTGTTACGTTCCCCAGTTTATGTGTTGTAGTTTGTGTTTGTGCATGTGTTTATTTCAGGAAATGGCTTCCGGAAATCCTTCAAACAGCTGATTGGTCGACTCCAGGGCTAATTGGAGAGCTGACCCCGCCCCCTCGTCAAGACGCAGCTGTCTCCAATTACACATTCCTTCAGAAGCTATAGAAAAAGCCAGTGTTCTGTTCAGGAGAGAGCTTTTTGTAAAGATCTTTTTGCTAGAGAGCTTTTTGTAGAGATTTTCTGAGAGATTTTGCTAGAGGTTGATTTTTCTGAGAGTTTGTATATTTTGTGAGTTTGTTGCTCAGATAGAGCTTATTTGATGTCGTTTGTTAGTTTGTTTGAAAATTGTTTAATATTCTGTTTCATTTGTTCCCAGGGGAGAAGGGGAAGGCACCTTGGGAGTGTTTAGGCAAGAGGCCCGCGGGCATACATATACCCGTAGCATATTCGCTGTCTAGGCACACTAGGTAAGACCTGGGCGGACCACCCCTGTATTTTGGTTAGGGCACCAGGTGGTGCTAAATTAGGTAAGTAGTGGGTAGGCAGGTAAGATAGGAGAGGGGGGGGCTTTGAGATTTATTTTCTTTGCTTTGGTTCCGTCCAGCCCCTTTTCCCCATATTACCGTGTAACGGAATAAAGTCCTTGTAAACGGTACCACATTCTGCTTGTTGTTATTCTTACTCACACCTACAGTCCATACCTTTCTCACTTCACAGAGAGTTTAGTTGTAGCAGGGTGTTGCGTTCCCTCTTCATAGAGGCGTGCGTAACAGTGTGGGGTGTAAAGAAATTTCACGCATACCGATATGGCAAGTGTTTCACACTGGTTATGGATCACCAGCCGTTGCTTTCCACTTTCAGTCCAAAGAAAGGCATTCCGGCATTGACAGCGGCCAGGTTACAGCGATATGCCCTGTTCCTTGCAAGTCAATGACAGCGGCCAGATTACAGCGAGATGCCCTGTTCCTTGCCAGTCAATGACAGCAGCCAGGTTACAGTGATATGCCCTGTTCCTTGCCAGTCAATGACAGCAGCCAGGTTACAGTGATATGCCCTGTTCCTTGCAAGTCAATGACAGCGGCCAGATTACAGCGAGATGCCCTGTTCCTTGCCAGTCAATGACAGCAGCCAGGTTACAGTGATATGCCCTGTTCCTTGCCAGTCAATGACAGCAGCCAGGTTACAGTGATATGCCCTGTTCCTTGCCAGTCAATGACAGCAGCCAGGTTACAGCGATATGCCCTGTTCCTTGTCAGTCAATGACAGCAGCCAGGTTACAGTGATATGCCCTGTTCCTTGTCAGTCAATGACAGCAGCCAGGTTACAGCGATACGCCCTGTTCCTTGCCAGTCAATGAGAGCAGCCAGGTTACAGCGATATGCCCTGTTCCTTGCCAGTCAATGACAGCGGCCAGGTTACAGCGATATGGGGGGCTGTGCTTTGGCTGTGCTTTGGCAAAGTGGGTGGGGTTATATCCTTCCTGTTTGGCCCTGTCCGGGGGTGTCCTCAGATGGGGCCACAGTGTCTCCTGACCCCTCCTGTCTCAGCTTCCAGTATTTATGCAGTAGTAGTTTATGTGTCGGGGGGCTAGGGTCAGTTTGTTATATCTGGAGTACTTCTCCTGTCCTATTCGGTGTCCTGTGTGAATCTAAGTGTGCGTTCTCTAATTCTCTCCTTCTCTCTTTCTTTCTCTCTCTCGGAGGACCTGAGCCCTAGGACCATGCCCCAGGACTACCTGACATGATGACTAGTCCACCTGGCCATGCAGTGGCCTGGGCCCTATGTCCCAGGACTACCTGACATGATGACTCCTTGCTGTCCCCAGTCCACCTGGCCATGCTGCTGCTCCAGTTTCAACTGCTCCAGTTTCAACTGTTCTGCCTTACTATTATTCAACCATGCTGGTCATTTATGAACATTTGAACATCTTGGCCACGTTCTGTTATAATCTCCACCCGGCACAGCCAGAAGAGGACTGGCCACCCCACATATGCTCTCTCTAATTCTCTCTTTCTTTCTTTCTCTCTCTCGGAGGACCTGAGCCCTAGGACCGTGCCCCAGGACTACCTGACATGATGACTCCTTGCTGTCCCCAGTCCACCTGACTGTGCTGCTGCTCCAGTTTCAACTGTTCTGCCTTATTATTATTCGACCATGCTGGTCATTTATGAACATTTGAACATCTTGGTCATGTTCTGTTATAATCTCTACCCGGCACAGCCAGAAGAGGACTGGCCACCCCACATAGCCTGGTTCCTCTCTAGGTTTCTTCCTAGGTTTGGGCCTTTCTAGGGAGTTTTTCCTAGCCACCGTGCCTTTACACCTGCATTGTTTGCTGTTTGGGGTTTTAGGCTGGGTTTCTGTACAGCACTTTGAGATATCAGCTGATGTACGAAGGGCTATATAAATAAATTTGATTTGATTTTGATTTGATATGCCCTGTTCCTTGTCAGTCAATGACAGCAGCCAGGTTACAGCGATATTTCCTGTTCCTTCCCAGTCAATGACAGCAGCCAGGTTACAGCGATATTTCCTGTTCCTTCCCAGTCAATGACAGCAGCCAGGTTACAGCGATATGCCCTGTTCCTTCCCAGTCAATGACAGCAGCCAGGTTACAGCGATACGCCCTGTTCCTTGCCAGTCAATGACAGCAGCCAGGTTACAGCGATACACCCTGTTCCTTGCCAGTCAATGACAGCAGCCAGGTTACAGCGATACACCCTGTTCCTTGCCAGTCAATGACAGCGATACACCCTGTTCCTTGCCAGTCAATGACAGCAGCCAGGTTACAACGATACACCCTGTTCCTTGCCAGTCAATGACAGCAGCCAGGTTACAGCGATACACCCTGTTCCTTGCAGTCAATGACAGCAGCCAGGTTACAGTGATATGCCCTGTTCCTTGCCAGTCAATGACAGCAGCCAGGTTACAGTGATACGCCCTGTTCCTTGTCAGTCAATGACAGCGATATGCCCTGTTCCTTGTCAGTCAATGACAGCAGCCAGGTTACAGCGATACGCCCTGTTCCTTGCCAGTCAATGACAGCAGCCAGGTTACAGTGATATGCCCTGTTCCTTGCCAGTTAATGACAGCGATATGCCCTGTTCCTTGCCAGTTAATGACAGCGATATGCCCTGTTTCTTGCCAGTCAATGACAGCAGCCAGGTTACAGCGATATGCCCTGTTTCTTGCCAGTCAATGACAGCAGCCAGGTTACAGTGATATGCCCTGTTCCTTGCCAGTCAATGACAGCAGCCAGGTTACAGCGATATGCCCTGTTCCTTGTCAGTCAATGACAGCAGCCAGGTTACAGCGATATGCCCTGTTCCTTGTCAGTCAATGACAGTGATATGCCCTGTTCCTTGTCAGTCAATGACAGCAGCCAGGTTACAGCGAGATGCCCTGTTCCTTGTCAGTCAATGACAGCAGCCAGGTTACAGCGATATGCCCTGTTCCTTGTCAGTCAATGACAGCAGCCAGGTTACAGCGATATGCCCTGTTCCTTGCCAGTCAATGACAGCAGCCAGGTTACAGCGATATGCCCTGTTCCTTGCCAGTCAATGACAGCAGCCAGGTTACAGCAATACGCCCTGTTCCTTGTCAGTCAATGACAGCAGCCAGGTTACAGCGATATGCCCTGTTCCTTGTCAGTCAATGACAGCAGCCAGGTTACAGCGATACGCCCTGTTCCTTGCCAGTCATATGTATGACATTGAGTTTAAGCCATCATCCCTCCACACAAATGCAGATGGATTATCCAGACTGTACAAGAGAAAGACAAAGGAGGGTGGATGCAGTGGACATGTTCCATACCGCTCAGCTCGAGGCACTACCGGTCACAAGCACAGTTATCAAACAGGAGACAAGGAAACATGTGACCTTGTCAAAAGTGTACACCTACACCATGTCAGGATGGCCAGCTACTGGCAGAAAGGAGCTGACTCCGTATTTCCAGCGGAGAAACAAAATTACAACGTGCCAAGGATGTTTGATATGGGGAATGAGAGTCATGATACCCCAGAAATGCCAACATCTAGTCTTGCAGCAACTACATGAAGGTCATGTTGGAATTGTCAAAATGAAGCTGCTCGCAAGGAGCCACTTCTGGTGGCCAGGTCTGGATCAACAGATAGAAATTATGGCGAAGATGTTTGGAAACCCTCCACATGCCTGCTCCTGTCCCAGTCCACCCATGGGAATGGCCCGCAGAGCCATGGCAGAGAATTAATGTGGACTACGCTGGTCCCTTTGAAAAGCACATGTTTCTGGTTATAGTGGATGCCCATTCCAAATGGCCAGAGGTGTTTTGCACTGACTCCTCCACCTCAGCTCAGACGATAGAGTGTCTCAGAACAACTTTTACACGCTTCGGTTTGCCACCGTCCACCAGACACTGTCGTGGAAAATCGGTTCAAATATGACGCTTACAAGAACTTTGTGAAATCAATAGGCTTTTAATAAAAAAGTATCGCAAGCCGGAGTGGTCTTCGAACACACACCTTTTTTCAGAGCTCTCGCTCTGATTTATACACATACAACTTATGAGTTGCAAATGAAGTTACATCCCAATCCGTGCGTCCTGCTTGTTCAGCCCAATAAAGCCCATATCTGCTTTCCGTCAGATTATTAATGATGACAAGACCCTTGCTTTTTCCCTGCACTCAGCTTAATGCGTTCTTCTGTATGTGTGTTATCTAGGGTCAGCAGACTATGTGTCTCCTCTGTTTTTAGCGTGCTCAGCTATACTAAAAATACTATACATTCCTGTATTTCCTAGGCTTGCTTAATGCGTTCTTTATCTCGGATCAGCAGACTGTGTGTCTCCTCTAGTTTTAGTGTGTCCAGCTGTCCTGGCGCCTATGTGTCGCCTTCTCTTCATGTGGTTGTCTAATATCAGCAGACTATGTGTCTCCTCTAGCTCTCCTCTCCTATACAATAGACAATGTATTTTACCAGAATGGCAAATGCACTCTATAAGTGTATCTCTCTCTTGTGTTACAGTATCTATGTTCCTCCATATATGTACATAATTTCTCCCATAACACACACTGAGGATGTTCAGGAGCCTCCAGACAATCCGAGGCGCTACCCAGAACGAACGTCCACCAGACACACTGGACTTATAAACAAACAAAAACTGCCTGTTCAAGTTCAGAATAAAGTGTTGTTCTGGTTCGTTACAGTAAATGGGAAGCTCCGGTTCAATTTCTGGTATTCAGAGTCTTTCTTATTATATAAATAAGTAATAAGAGACACTACACAATTTATGTACACATATCAACACATACATTTTATATTTTTATCATTTAATCATTTTCAGGGGAAATGTTTCATTTTGTTTTTGACGTTATGTTTTAAAGTTAAAACGTAACATTCAACATTACACTGTTCATTCTGCTCCTCACTGTCTATATAGAGTTAACACGTAACATTCAGCATTACACTGTTCATTCTGCTCCTCACTGTCTATATAGAGTTAACACGTAACATTCAGCATTACACTGTTCATTCTGCTCCTCACTGCAAGACTGAGGACATCAAGCATCTAGTGTCTCGTGTTGACGTGTGTTTCTGTGTTTATATTTATACTGGACAGAGAAGGAACCCTGGGGGCTTTTACAGAATGCTAATACACACACACACACACACACACACGCGTGGTACATTATATCAATGCTGGGACCTTTTGCCATGAGCTGTTAAAGCCATCATCAGTCAGGGTCGTGATGTCACAGTAGTGATGATGTCACCACTAAGCGCCTCAGGTGTTGTGATAAGTCATAGGCCCTGGACGGGCTTTTACCCTCTTCTCTTTACTCCCCCTCTTTCCTCCTGTTACGGATACAGGTATCCTGTGTCTGTGTGTGTGTGTATCCTGTGTCTGTGTGTGTGTGTATCCTGTGTCTGTGTGTGTGTATGTGTATCCTGTGTCTGTGTGTGTGTGTATCCTGTGTTCTTTTCTCTCCTTCTCCCCTCACAGGTGAAAATCATCACTCCCCAATCAGTCAACAATCAATCATCAATCAGAAGACACACCTCCTCCTGTTTCCTACCCAATCACAGTTCCTTTCCCTTGGTTTAAAAACCCCATCATTTGTTTACTCAGCAGCTCAATCTCTCTGTAAATGCCATGTCTGTAGGTCTCTGTGTTTCACTCTCTCTTTGTGTATTAACCTCTCTTTTTTTGTTTGAGCACCTCCATAGCACTTTGTCATCACCTGTGAGTATTGTTTTGGTTATGGTGTTTGTTTGCTGCTGGTGGGAAAAGGGGGAACCAAGACAAGTCGCCCATGGGCATACACTACCCGTAGGTAGACTTTGTTAAATACACTAGTTAGAACTGGGCGGACCACCCACTGTATTTTTGGTTAGTTGGTTAGCTGCTGTTAAAGTAGGCTAGTCTAGCTTAGGGGTGTTTTTGAATACTTATTGTTTCTTTCCTTGAGTCAAACCCTGAGTTTGACGGTATAATTTCAGTTGTAGTTATTTCGTTCTCACTTTTACTTTGTCACTATTAGAATTTGCATGAGTTATGTTACGAGTCTCATTACCATCCCCCCCTAGACTGTCGGGCCAAAAGGGATTCGTAACACAACCAATAGCAACACACAGAGAAACCTGAGTGAAGGTCCTGAATGGCAATATCCCCAGTCCCTTTGGTCAGTCTACCACATACCTGTTAGGAGTGGGGATAATGTGTGTGTGTGTGTGTGTGTGTGTGGGGTGTGGTAACGCACGAAAGAGAGAGTGAAAAAAGAAAGAAAGTAACAAAGTAGGCAGAAGGAGAGATAGAAGGAGAGAGAGAGATCTTGGGAGACGTTGTGAAGGGGTAAGGATAAGGACATGAATTTCAACCAGCCCCCATTACCCTCTGCTGTCCAAAACACTGGGAGAGGATGGAGACTGGACGTCTGTTTAAAGCCACAACAACCTGGGGCCTATAGACAACACACAGAGGAGACTGGTAACAACCTGGGGTCTATAACAACTGGGGCCTATAACAAGACTGAACACTGGGGATAGAGGAGACTGGTAACAACCTGGGGTCTAACCTGGGGGTCTATAGACTGGTAACAACCTGGGGTCTATAGAGACTGGTAACAACCTGGGGTCTATAGAGGAGACTGGTAACAACCTGGGGTCTATAGAGGAGACTGGTAACAACCTGGGGTCTATAGAGGAGACTGGTAACAACCTGGGGTCTATAGAGACTGGTAGACTGGTAACAACCTGGGGTCTATAGAGGAGACTGGTAACAACCTGGGGACTATAGACCTGGGGTCTATAGAGGAGACTGGTAACAACCTGGGGTCTATAGAGGAGACTGGTAACAACCTGGGGTCTATAGAGGAGACTGGTAACAACCTGGGGTCTATGGTAACAACCTGGGGTCTATAGAGACTGGTAACAACCTGGGGTCTATAGAGGAGACTGGTAACAACCTGGGGTCTATAGAGGAGACTGGTAACAACCTGGGGTCTATAGAGGAGACTGGTAACAACCTGGGGTCTATAGAGGAGACTGGTAACAACCTGGGGTCTATAGAGGAGACTGGTAACAACCTGGGGTCTATAGAGGAGACTGGTAACAACCTGGGGTCTATAGAGGAGACTGGTAACAACCTGGGGTCTATAGAGGAGACTGGTAACAACCTGGGGTCTAACTGGTAACAACCTGGGGTCTATAGAGGAGACTGGTAACAACCTGGGGTCTATAGATAGAGGAGACTGGTAACAACCTGGGGTCTATAGAGGGTAGACTGGACTAACAACCTGGGGTCTATATGGTAACAACCTGGGGTCTATAGAGGAGACTGGTAACAACCTGGGGTCTATAGAGGAGACTGGTAACAACCTGGGGTCTATAGAGGAGACTGGTAACAACCTGGGGTCTATAGAGACTGGTAACAACCTGACTGGGAGACTGGTAACAACCTGGGGTCTATAGAGGAGACTGGTAACAACCTGGGGTCTATAGAGGAGACTGGTAACAACCTGGGGTCTATAGAGGAGACTGGTAACAACCTGGGGTCTGGTAACAACCTGGGGTCTAGAGAGACTGGTAACAACCTGGGGTCTATAGAGGAGACTGGTAACAACCTGGGGTCTATAGGAGACTGGTAACAACCTGGGGTCTAACAACAACCTGGGGTCTATAGAGGAGACTGGTAACAACCTGGGGTCTATAGAGACTGGAACAACCTGGGGTCTATAGACAACCTGGGGTCTATAGAGGAGACTGGTAACAACCTGGGGTCTATAGAGGAGACTGGTAACAACCTGGGGTCTATAGAGGAGACTGGTAACAACCTGGGGTCTATAGAGGAGACTGGTAACAACCTGGGGTCTATAGAGGAGACTGGTAACAACCTGGGGTCTATAGAGGAGACTGGTAACAACCTGGGGTCTATAGAGGAGACTGGTAACAACCTGGGGTCTAAGAGGAGACAACCTGGGGTCTATAGAGGAGACTGGTAACAACCTGGGGTCTATAGAGGAGACTAACAACCTGGGGTCTATAGAGGAGACTGGTAACAAACCCTGGGGTCTATAGAGGAGACTGGTAACAACCTGGGGTCTATAGAGGAGACTGGTAACAACCTGGGGTCTATAGAGGAGACTGGAACAACCTGGGGTCTATAGAGGAGACTGGTAACAACCTGGGGTCTATAGAGGAGACTGGTAACAACCTGGGGTCTATAGAGGAGACTGGTAACAACCTGGGGTCTATAGAGGAGACTGGTAACAACCTGGGGTCTATAGAGGAGACTGGTAACAACCTGGGGTCTATAGAGGAGACTGGTAACAACTGGGGTCTATAGAACAACCTGGGGTCTAGAGACTGGTAACAACCTGGGGTCTATAGAGGAGACTGGTAACAACCTGGGGTCTATAGAGGAGACTGGTAACAACCTGAACATTAACACTTGTGTTCAGCTGCTCGGCCATGGATACACATTTCAACAAGCTAACAGTTCTCGTGCTGAAGTTGCTTCCAGAGGCAGTTTGTAGTGAGTGTTACATCCGAGGACAGACGATTCTTACTCTCTACACGTTTCATCACTCAGCAGTCCTGTTCTGTGAGGTTGTGTGGCCTGGCACTTCTCGGCTGAGCTGTTGTTTTTTCCTATGTTTTTCCACTCCACATAAACAGCACTTACAGTTGAACGGGTTCAGCTCTAGCAGGGCAGAAATCTGACGAACTGACTTGTTGGAAATGTAGCATCCTATGACGTTGCCACTTTGAAAGTCAATGAGCTCTTCAGTAAGGCCATTCTACTGCCAATATTTGTCTTTGGAGATTGCAATTCTGTGTACTCGATTTTATACACCTCTCAGCAACAGGTGTGCCTGAAATAGCCGAATCCACTAATTATTCCACGTACTTTTGTACACATAGTGTATGCAGCAGCCAATCAGATACACATCCACAAACACAGAGTGTACAAAACATTAGGAACACCTGCTCTTTCCAATACACAGACTGACCAGGTGATTCCAGGTGAAAGATATGATCCCTTATTGATGTAACTAGTTAAATCCACTTCAATCAGTGTAGATGAAGGGGAGGAGACCTGGTTAAAGAAGGATTTTTAAGCCTTGAGACAATTGAGACATGGATTAATGTGCCAAAAAATATTCAACAGAAACTCTCAAAAACCTGGGATATTTTAATGTTGACTGTACTATACAGACTCTGTTTATCAAATCTTTCGTTGTGAGTATTTAAAAATGTTGTATTGTTTGTTGGTTTGGCAATGACACTGTCAGCGAGAGAAATATGCTGAGAAGGATTATTCACCACAGCAAGCAAGGTACTAGGGGTCAAACAGACAGGCCTGGATCAGATCATTAAGGTCAGGGCCCTCAGCAAGGCACTGGGAGTCAAGCAGACAGGCCTGGATGAGATATTTAAGGTCAGGTTCCTCCCCAAGGTACTAGGAGTCAAACAGACAGGCCTGGATGAGATCTTTAAGTTCAGGGCCCTCCCCAAGGTACTAGGAGTCAAACAGACAGGCCTGGATGAGATCTTTAAGGTCAGGGCCCTCAGCAAGGTACTAGGAGTCAAACAGACAGGCCTGGATGAGATCTTTAAGGTCAGGGCCCTCCCCAAGGTACTAGGAGTCAAACAGACAGGCCTGGATGAGATCTTTAAGGTCAGGGCCTCCCCCAAGGTACTAGGAGTCAAACAGACAGGCCTGGATGAGATCTTTAAGGTCAGGGCCCTCCCCAAGGTACTAGGAGTCAAACAGACAGGCCTGGATGAGATCTTTAAGGTCAGGGCCTCCCCAAGGTACTAGGAGTCAAACAGACAGGCCTGGATGAGATCTTTAAGGTCAGGGCCCTCCCCAAGGTACTAGGAGTCAAACAGACAGGCCTGGATGAGATCTTTAAGGCCAGTCAGGGCCCTCCCCCAAGGTACTAGGAGTCAAACAGACAGGCCTGGATGAGATCTTTCAAGGTCAGGGCCCTCCCCCCTCCCAAGGTACTGTGAGTCAAACAGACAGGCCTGGATGAGATCTTTAAGGTCAGGGCCCTCCCCAAGGTACTAGGAGTCAAACAGACAGGCCTGGATGAGATCTTTAAGGTCAGGGCCCTCCCCAAGGTACTTTAGTCAAACAGACAGGCCTGGATGAGATCTTTAAGGTCAGGGCCCTCCCCAAGGTACCTATAGGAGTCAAGACCCAGACAGACAGGCCTGGGATGAGATCTTTAAGGTCAGGGCCCTCCCCAAGGTACCAGAGGAGTCAAACAGACAGGCCTGGATGAGATCTTTAAGGTCAGGGTTCCTCCCCCAAGGTACTAGGAGTCAAACAGACAGGCCTGGATGAGATCTTTAAGGTCAGGGCCTAAATGTTATCATAGCCTGTTAAGGTACTAGGAGTCAAACAGACAGGCCTGGATGAGATCTTTATAGGTCAGGGTTCAAATCCCAAGGTACGAGGAGTCAAACAGACAGGCCTGGAATGAGATCTTTAAGGTCAGGGTCCTCCACCCATATTCCTGGGGAAGGATACTAACTAAATGTTGACTTGAGAATACAAACAGACAGGCCTGGGTATGAGATCTTTTTAAATGTCAGGGCCCTGTCAGCAAGGTACTAGGAGTCAAACAGACAGGCCTGGATGAAGGATCTTTAAGGTCCAGGGCCCTCCATAAGGCCAGCAGGTTAAGGCCAAATATACCCATAATTTTTCTGTTAGAATGTTTACTTTTGTGAAATGGTTCCTGACCCCCAGTACCTGAGCAATACATGTTCCTATCAACTATTAAGGCCTCCCCTCTGGGCTAACGGCCAGCAGGATAATGTTCCTATCCACCCAGTAAAGCCAGCAGGATAATGTTCCTATCCACCCAGTAAGGCCAGCAGGATAATGTTCCTATCCACCCAGTAACCCAGTAAGGCCAGCAGGATAATGTTCCTATCCACCCAGTAAGGCCAGCAGGATAATGTTCCTATCCACCCCAGTATAATGTTCCTATCCACCCAGTAAGGCCAGCAGGATAATGTTCCTATCCACCCAGTAACCCAGTAAGGCCAGCAGGATAATGTTCCTATCCACCCAGTAAGGCCAGCAGGATAATGTTCCTATCCACCCAGTAAGGCCAGTAACCCAGTAAGGCCAGCAGGATAATGTTCCTATCCACCCAGTAAGGCCAGCAGGATAATGTTCCTATCCACCCAGTAAGGCCAGCAGGATAATGTTCCTATCCAGTAAGGCCCCTATCCAGTAAGGCCAGCAGGATAATGTTCCTATCCTCCCAGTAAGGCCAGCAGGATAATGTTCCTATCCACCCAGTAAGGCCAGCAGGATAATGTTCCTATCCACCCAGTAACCCAGTAAGGCCAGCAGGATAATGTTCCTATCCCCCAGTAAGGCCAGCAGGATAATGTTCCTATCCACCCAGTAAGGCCAGCAGGATAATGTTCCTATCCACCCAGTAAGGCCAGCAGGATAATGTTCCTATCCACCCAGTAAGGCCAGCAGGATAATGTTCCTATCCACCCAGTAAGGGCCAGCAGGATAATGTTCCTATCCACCCAGTAAGGGCCAGCAGGATAATGTTCCTATCCACCCAGTAAGGCCAGCAGGATAATGTTCCTATCCACCCAGTAAGGCCAGGATAATGTTCAGGATAATGTTCCTATCCACCCAGTAAGGCCAGCAGGATAATGTTCCTATCCACCCAGTAAGGCCAGCAGGATAATGTTCCTATCCACCCAGTAAGGCCAGCAGGATAATGTTCCTATCCAGTAAGGCCAGCATAATGTTCCTAACCCAGTAAGGCCAGCAGGATAATGTTCCTATCCACCCAGTAAGGCCAGGCCAGCAGGATAATGTTCCTATCCACCCAGTAACCCAGTAAGGCCAGCAGGATAATGTTCCTATCCCCCAGTAAGGCCAGCAGGATAATGTTCCTATCCAGTAAGGCCAGCAGGATAATGTTCCTATCCAGTAAGTAAGGCCAGCAGGATAATGTTCCTATCCAGGATAATGTTCCCAGTAAGGCCAGCAGGATAATGTTCCTATCCACCCAGTAAGGCCAGCAGGATAATGTTCCTATCCACCCAGTAATGTTCCCAGTAAGGCCAGCAGGATAATGTTCCTATCCACCCAGTAAGGCCAGCAGGATAATGTTCCTATCCACCCAGTAAGGCCAGCAGGATAATGTTCCTATCCACCCAGTAAGGCCAGCAGGATAATGTTCCTATCCACCCAGTAAGGCCAGCAGGATAATGTTCCTATCCACCCAGTAAGGCCAGCAGGATAATGTTCCTATCCACCCAGTAAGGCCAGCAGGATAATGTTCCTATCCACCCAGTAAGGCCAGCAGGATAATGTTCCTATCCACCCAGTAAGGCCAGCAGGATAATGTTCCTATCCACCCAGTAATGTTCCTACCCAGTAAGGCCAGCAGGATAATGTTCCTATCCACCCAGTAAGGCCAGGATAATGTTCCTATCCACCCAGTAAGGCCAGCAGGATAATGTTCCTATCCACCCAGTAACCCAGTAAGGCCAGCAGGATAATGTTCCTATCCACCCAGTAACCCAGTAAGGCCAGCAGGATAATGTTCCTATCCACCCAGTAACCCAGTAAGGCCAGCAGGATAATGTTCCTATCCACCCAGTAAGGCCAGCAGGATAATGTTCCTATCCCCAGTAAGGCCCAGGATAAGGCCAGTAAGGTAAGGCCAGCAGGATAATGTTCCTATCCTATCCCCAGCAGTAATGTTCCCAGTAAGGCCAGCAGGATAATGTTCCTATCCACCCAGTAACCAGCAGGATAAGGCCAGTAAGGCCAGGGATAATGTTCCTATCCACCCAGTAACCCAGTAAGGCCAGCAGGATAATGTTCCTATCCACCCAGTAACCCAGTAAGGCCAGCAGGATAATGTTCCTATCCACCCAGTAACCCAGTAAGGCCAGCAGGATAATGTTCCTAGGATAATAATGTTCCTATCCACCCAGTAACCCAGTAAGGCCAGCAGGATAATGTTCCTATCCACCCAGTAACCCAGTAAGGCCAGCAGGATAATGCTCCTATCCACCCAGTAACCCAGTAAGGCCAGCAGGATAATGCTCCTATCCACCCAGTAACCCAGTAAGGCCAGCAGGATAATGCTCCTATCCACCCAGTAACCCAGTAAGGCCAGCAGGATAATGCTCCTATCCACCCAGTAACCCAGTAAGGCCAGCAGGATAATGCTCCTATCCACCCAGTAACCCAGTAAGGCCAGCAGGATAATGCTCCTATCCACCCAGTAACCCAGTAAGGCCAGCAGGATAATGCTCCTATCCACCCAGTAACCCAGTAAGGCCAGCAGGCTACTCTCCTTTTATTGCTATGTAACTATTATAACTGTTGTCCATTTGTTTTTCTATTAAAACGCCATATTAAACGTGTACATGACACTGCAACAACATGTCCCCATGGGGACAATAAAGTCAGTAATTAAAGAGGGTGAATGGGCAAGACAAAAGATCAGGGCATGGCAGTAGCTTGCCAGGCGCATCGGTTTGTGCCAAGAACTGCAACGCTGCTGGGTTTTTTCACGCTCAACAGTTTCCCCGTGTGTGTCATGAACGGTCAACCACCCAAAGGACATTCAGCCAACTTGACACAAGTGTTGGGGGAGCATTAGAGTCAACATGGGCCAGAATCCCTGCGGAATGGTTTTGACACCTTGTAGAGTCCATGACCTGACGAATTGAGGTTGTTCTGGGGGCAAAGGGGAGGGGCAGGACTCAATATTAGATTAGAATTGAGGCTGTTCTGGGGGCAAAAGGGGAGGGGCAACTCAATATTAGATTAGAATTGAGGGTGTTCTGGGGTCAGTAGGGGAGGGGCAACTCAATATTAGATTAGAATTGAGGCTGTTCTGGGGTCAGAAGGGGAGGGGCAACTCAATATTAGATTAGAATTGAGGCTGTTCTGGGGTCTGTTCTGGGGGGGGGGGGGCAACTCAATATTAGATTAGAATTGAGGCTGTTCTGGGGTCAGTAGGGGAGGGGCAACTCAATATTAGATTAGAATTGAGGCTGTTCTGGGGTCAGTAAGGGGAGGGGCAACTCAATATTAGATTAGAATTGAGGCTGTTCTGGGGTCAGAAGGGGAGGGGCAACTCAATATTAGATTAGAATTGAGGGTGTTCTGGGGTTCTGGGGGGAGGGGGGCAACTCAATATTAGATTAGAATTGAGGCTGTTCTGGGGTCTGTTCTGGGGTCAGTAGGGGAGGGGCAACTCAATATTAGATTAGAATTGAGGCTGTTCTGGGGTCTGTTCTGGGGTCAGTAGGGGAGGGGCAACTCAATATTAGATTAGAATTGAGGCTGTTCTGGGGTCTGTTCTGGGGTCAGGGGAGGGGCAACTCAATATTAGATTAGAATTGAGGCTGTTCTGGGGTCTGGGGAGGGGCAACTCAATATTAGATTAGAATTGAGGCTGTTCTGGGGTCAAGAATTGAGGGGAGGGGCAACTCAATATTAGATTAGAATTGGGCAGGGGCTGTTCTGGGTCAGAAGGGGGAGGGGGCAACTCAATATTAGATTAGAATTGAGGCTGTTCTGGGGTCAGTTCTGGGGAGGGGCAACTCAATATTAGATTAGAATTGAGGCTGTTCTGGGGTCAGTAGGGGAGGGGCAACTCAATATTAGATTAGAATTGAGGCTGTTCTGGGGTCAGTAGGGGAGGGGCAACTCAATATTAGATTAGAATTGAGGCTGTTCTGGGGTCTGTTCTGGGGTCAGTAGGGGAGGGGCAACTCAATATTAGATTAGAATTGAGGCTGTTCTGGGGTCAGTTCTGGGGAGGGGCAACTCAATATTAGATTAGAATTGAGGCTGTTCTGGGGTCAGTAGGGGAGGGGCAACTCAATATTAGATTAGAATTGAGGCTGTTCTGGGGTCAGGGGTAGGGGAGGGGCAACTCAATATTAGATTAGAATTGAGGCTGTTCTGGGGTCAGAGGGGAGGGGCAACTCAATATTAGATTAGAATTGAGGCTGTTCTGGGGTCAGAAGGGAGGGGCAACTCAATATTAGATTAGAATTGAGGCTGTTCTGGGGTCTAATGTTAGAATACTGTTCTGGGGTGTCATATTAGATTAGCCAATCACAATACAGGGGCAACTCAATATTAGATTAGAATTGAGGCTGTTCTGGGGTCAATCAACTCAATTACACATCTACATGTTCTGGGGTCAGGGGAGGGGCAACTCAATATTAGATTAAATCTAATGTTTACTCATGTAGCAGCCAATCACAATACACATCTACATATGTAGCAGCCAATCACAATACACATCTACATATGTAGCAGCCAATCACAATACACATCTACATATGATTCTACATATATGTAGCAGCCAATCACAATACACATCTACATATGTAGCAGCCAATCACAATACACATCTACATATGTAGCAGCCAATCACAATACACATCTACATATGTAGCAGCCAATCACAATACACATCTACATATGTAGCAGCCAATCACAATACACATCTACATATGTAGCAGCCAATCACAATACACATCTACATATGCAGCAGCCAATCACAATACACATCTACATATGTAGCAGCCAATCACATACACATCTACATATGTAGCAGCCAATCACAATATGTAGCAGCCAATCACAATACACATCTACATATGTAGCAGCCAATCACAATACACATCTACATATGTAGCAATCACAATACCAATCAGCCAATCACACATCTACATATGTAGCAGCCAATCACAATACACATCTACATATGTAGCAGCCAATCACAATACACATCTACATATTTTTTATTTTTTCTATTTTACCTTTATTTTACTATGCAAGTCAGTTAGTTGGTTACAGTTGGTTACTTCCGGGTTGGAGCGAGCAGTCGCATCCGCGCTTCGGTCTGCAGGTTGTATAACTTTTCATTACATTTCATTATAGTACAACGGTCTGATTTGTCTAATCTTAGCAATTTCTTCTTAGCTAGCTACATAGTCGTCGTTGTATCAAAGATAATTGCGTAATTATCGTATTTCGTCGTCTCCTATCTGCCCAACACGTTCACCGTCTACCGTAGCACTGTAGTAACTATCACACTCAACTGAACGACTTGATTAGTGTAGTGTTATCTAGCTACATAGTTGTCTTTGCTGTCTTCGTATCCAAGATAATTGTGTAGTTAGAGTGTGTAGTCTTAGAGTGATTATCTTAATTTACCGAGGTTAGCTAGCCAGCTAGCCAGCTAGCCAGCTATTTTGTCATCCTTAACGTAGGAGACACTCCTAGCTAGCCAATAGCCAGCCAACGTCTACTGAATAGAACTTTCGCATTCCGGTCGCATTCCGCTTCGCTCCACAGGTAGTATCATATTTCATTTAATTTCATTACAGTCCCAACGGTGTGATTTGTTTGATCGTAGCTAGCTACATAGCTAGCTACATAGCCGTCTTTGTTTCAAAGATAATTGTGTAGTCTAGAGCGATTTTCTAGGTTAGCTAGCCAGCTATTGTCGTTCTCCTAACGCAACGTAACGTAACCAACACTGCTAGCTAGCCAGCTTGCCCCCGAAAAGCAGCATTGTAGAAACTTCACACTCAACGGAACGACTTGATTAGGGTAGTGTCAACAACGCAGCTAGCCTACCTCAGCAGTACTGTATCATTTTAATCATTTTAGTCAATTAGATTCTTGCTACGTAAGCTTAACTTTCTGAACATTCGAGACGTGTAGTCCACTTGTCATTCCAATCTCCTCTGCATTAGCGTAGCCTCTTCTCTAGCCTGTCAACTATGTGTCTGTCTATCCCTGTTCTCTCCTCTCTGCACAGACCATACAAACGCTCCACACCGCATGGCCGCGGCCACCCTAATCTGGTGGTCCCAGCGCGCACGACCCACGTGGAGTTCCAGGTCTCCGGTAGCCTCTGGAACTGCCGATCTGCGGCCAACAAGGCAGAGTTCATCTCAGCCTATGCCTCCCTCCAGTCCCTCGACTTCTTGGCTCTGACGGAAACATGGATCACCACAGACAACACCGCTACTCCTACTGCTCTCTCTTCGTCCGCCCACGTGCTCTCGCACACCCCGAGAGCTTCTGGTCAGCGGGGTGGTGGCACCGGGATCCTCATCTCTCCCAAGTGGTCATTCTCTCTTCCTCCCCTTACCCATCTGTCTATCGCCTCCTTTGAATTCCATGCTGTCACAGTTACCAGCCCTTTCAAGCTTAACATCCTTATCATTTATCGCCCTCCAGGTTCCCTCGGAGAGTTCATCAATGAGCTTGATGCCTTGATAAGCTCCTTTCCTGAGGACGGCTCACCTCTCACAGTTCTGGGCGACTTTAACCTCCCCACGTCTACCTTTGACTCATTCCTCTCTGCCTCCTTCTTTCCACTCCTCTCCTCTTTTGACCTCACCCTCTCACCTTCCCCCTACTCACAAGGCAGGCAATACGCTCGACCTCATCTTTACTAGATGCTGTTCCTCCACTAACCTCATTGCAACTCCCCTCCAAGTCTCCGACCACTACCTTGTATCCTTTTCCCTCTCGCTCTCATCCAACACTTCCCACACTGCCCCTACTCGGATGGTATCGCGCCGTCCCAACCTTCGCTCTCTCTCCCCCTACTCTCTCCTCTTCCATCCTATCATCTCTTCCCTCTGCTCAAACCTTCTCCAACCTATCTCCTGATTCTGCCTCCTCAACCCTCCTCTCCTCCCTTTCTGCATCCTTTGACTCTCTATGTCCCCTATCCTCCAGGCCGGCTCGGTCCTCCCCTCCCGCTCCGTGGCTCGACGACTCATTGCGAGCTCACAGAACAGGGCTCCGGGCAGCCGAGCGGAAATGGAGGAAAACTCGCCTCCCTGCGAACCAGGTACTGCAGCGTCCCCTCTTGCACTGAGATGCAGTGTCTTAGACCACTGCGCCACTCAGGATGAGTGACTCCAACATGAACCTGAACGTCTCTGGAGAACAGCTGTGTAGTGGCGCTCCCCATCCAACCTGACAGAGCTTGAGAGGATCTGCAAAGAAGAATGGGAGAACCTCCCCAAATACAGGTGTGCCAAGCTTGTAGTGTCAAACCCAAGATGACTAGAGGTTGTAATCGCTGCCAAAGGTGCTTCAACAAAATACTGAGTTAAGGGTCTGAATACTTATGTAAATGTGATGTTTCAGTTTTTCGTTTTTCGTATATACACACACAGCGGTGGTATCAAATCTACACACAATACCTCGTAATGACATCACAATACCCTGTAATGACATCACAATACCTCGTAATGACATCACAATACCCTGTAATGACATCACAATACCCTGTAATGACATCACAATACCCCGTAATGACATCACAATACCCCATAATGACATCACAATACCCCGTAATGACAAAGCAAAAACTGTTGTCTCGAAATTTTTGAAAAAATTTGAAAACAACAGTTTTTGTCATTATGGGGGTATTTTGTGTAGATTGATGAGGGTTTAATCTATTTTAGAAAAAGGCTGTAACGTAACAGCATGTGGAAAAACAATCAGAATGGTCTGAATACTCATTATGTACTGTCCTGTTGAGGGGTTAAATACGGAAGACACATTCAGTTGTACAACTGATTAGGTATACCACTTTGCCCTTTCCTTTCATAGGATTCATACATGTACTGTTCATTCTCTCCCTCTCTCTCTCTCCCCCTCCCCTCTCTCCCTCTCTCATCTCCCTCTCTCCCTCTCGCTCTCCCCCTCCCCTCTCTCCCTCTCTATTTCTCCCCCTCCCCTCTCTCCCTCTCTCTCTCACCCCCTCACCTCTCTTTCTCCCTCTCTCTCGCTCTCTCCCTCCCTCTCTCTCTCTCCTCTCTCCTCTCGCTCTCTCCCTCCCTCCCTCTCTCTCTCCTCTCTCTCTCTCTCTCTCTCTCCCCCCTCTCTCCCTCTCTCTCTCCCCCCTCCCTCTCTCCCTCTCTCTACCCCCGCACCTCTCTCTCTTCCTCTTTCTCTCTCTCTCTCTCTCTCTCTCTCTCTCTCTCTCTCTCTCCTCTTGCTCTCTCCCTCCCTCCCTCTCTCTCTCCTCCTCTCTCTCTCTCTCTCTCTCTCTCTCTCTCTCTCCTCTCTCTCTCTCTCTCTCTCTCTCTCCTCTCTCTCTCTCTCTCCCCCTCTCTCCTCTCTCTCTCTCTCTCTCTCTCTCTCTCTCTCTCTCTCTCTCTCTCCCCCCCCCCTTCTCTCTCTCCCCCTCTCCCTCTCCTGTTTGTTTGATTTCAGCCTAATCTGTGTGTTTGCTAATTGGTCTGCAGTCTGGGAATAGAAGTGATCCTAATAGTATAGTGCATTTCCTTTGATAAAGTCCCTCACAACGACTGCAGCATATTCTCTTTCTTCCCTCTCTCTCTCTCTCTCTCTCTCTCTCTCTCTCTCTTCTCTCCTCCTCTCTCTCTCTCTCTCTCTCTCTCTCTCTCTCTCTCTCTCTCTCTCTCTCTCTCTCTCTCTCTCTCTCTCTCTCTCTCTCTCTCTCTCTCTCTCTCTCTCTCTCTCTCTCTCTCTCTCTCTCTCTCTCTCTCTCTCCCCTCTCTCTCTCTCTCTCTCTCTCTCTCTCTCTCTCCTCTCTCTCTCTCTCTCCTCTCTCTCTCTCTCTCTCTCTCTCTGGGAATCTCCTCTTTCTCTCCACCCTCTCCCTCTCCTCCCTCCCCCTCTCCCTCCCTCTCCTGTTTGTTTGATTTCAGCCTAATCTGTGTGTTTGCTAATTGGTCTGCAGTCTGGGAATAGAAGTGATCCTAATAGTATAGTGCAATTCCTTTGATAAAGTCCCTCACAACGACTGCAGCATATTCTCTCTCTCTCTCTCTCTGTCTCTCTCTCTTTCTCCCCTTCTCTCTCTCTCGCGCTCTCTCCTCTCTCCTCTCCCTCTCTCTCTCTCTTTGTTTGATTTCAGCCTAATCTGTCTGTTTTCCTTTGATAAAGTCCCTCTCAACTCTGCAGCATATTCTCTCTCTCTCTCTCTCTCTCTCTCTCTCTCTCTCTCTCTCTCTCTCTCTCTCTCTCTCTCTCTCTCTCTCCTCTCTCTCTCTCTCTCTCTCTCTCTCTCTCTCTCTCTCTCTCTCTCTCTCTCTCCCCTCCTCTCTCTCTCTCTCTCCCCTCCCCCCCTCCTCCTCTCCTCTCTCCTCCTCCCCCTCTCCTTGTTTGATTTCAGCCTAATCTGTGTGTTTGCTAATTGGATTTCAGCAATCTGGGTTTGCTAATTGGTCTGCAGTCTGGGAATAGAAGTGATCCTAATAGAATGGTCCTTTGTTAAGGTCCCTGGCTACAACAACTGCAGCATCAGCTGCGCCCACTAACTACCGGCTCCGACAGCACTGATGCTTCTCAGCTCTGGTTTTAATTGGTTGAGAGCAGCGGAGGCTGCTGAGGGGAGGACAGGCTCATAGTAAATGGCTGGAACGGAGCAGATTAAATGCTCTGTCAAAACCATCTGTTTGATGTATTTGATAGCATTTCACACATTCGCGCACCAGCCATTACCACGAGCCAATCCTCCCCAATTAAGGTGCCACCAACCTCCAGTGGTTTTAGAGACCCAACCTCATTTATTAGGATGAGAGAAGATGAGAGAAGGAGAGAAGGGAAGGAGAGAAGGGAAGGAGGAGAGAAGGGAAGGAGAGAAGGGAAGGAGGGTAGAAGATAAGGAGAGAATGGAAGGAGAGAAGGAGAGAAGGGAAGGAGAGAAGGGAAGAATGGAAGGAGAGAAGGGAAGGGGAGGAGGGAAGGAGGGAAGGGAAAGAAAAAAGGAGAGAAGGGAAGGAGCGTAGGAGATAAGGGAAGGGGAGAAGGGGGAGGGGAAAAATAGAAAGAAGAGAAGAAGGAAGGGAAGGAGGGTAGGAGATAAGGGAAGGAGAGAAGGGAAGGATAAAAGGAGAGAAGGGAATGAGGGTAGGAGCTAAGGGAAGGAGATACGGGAAGGAGAGAAGGGAAGGATAAAAGGAGAGAAGGGAAGGAGAGGAGGAGAAGCCGGAAGGGAAGAATGGAAGGAGGGTAGGAGATAAGGGAAGGAGATAAGGGAAGGAGAAAAAGGAGAGAAGGAGAGAAAGTGTCTGGGCCTCCCCCAGGCTTTCCCTGCTTGTTGACTTTGTGTTGTTCTGCAGTTTCAAGCTCCCAGAAGGTCAGAATAAATCCATAAACATCAAATCAAATAAATCAAATTTTATTTGTCACATACACATGGTTAGCAGATGTTAATGCGAGTGTAGCGAAATGCTTGTGCTTCTAGTTCCGACAATGCAGTGATAACCAACAAGTAATCTAACTAACAATTCCAAAACTACTGTCTTATACACAGTGTAAGGGGATAAGGAATATGTACATAAGGATATATGAATGAGTGATGGTACAGAGCAGCATACAGTAGTGCCTCCCCCCCGTTGATTCACCTTCTAATGCTGTAGTGCCTCCCCCCGGTGATTCACCTTCTAATGCTGTAGTGGTGGGGTTATTACCATCTAGTAGACTGGGTTTTGATAGGGCATGGTGGGGTTATTACCATCTAGTAGACTGGGTTTTGATGGGGCATGGTGGGGTTATTACCATCTAGTAGACTGGGTTTTGATGGGGCATGGTGGGGTTATTACCATCAGAATGAATGAATTAAACCCTTAACTGAACCATTCAGAATGAATGTCTTAACCCCAAACATTAAACCCTTAACTGAACCATTCAGAATGAATGTCTTAACCCCAAACATTAAACCCTTAACTGAACCATTCAGAATGAATGTCTTAACCCCAAACATTAAACCCTTAACTGAGCCATTCAGAATTAATGATTGAGACGCAGCACTAGGAGAACCTTAGGTTGTCACAAACACCTGGAAATTTGACATTTGGAGCAACTTCGAGATTTGACATTTGGTGAAACATGGATAAAACGTCAGGGTCTGAAGTCAAATTGGTGAGACCGTGAGATCTTGTTGAATCAGTTTCATATCTGTTCTGTCTCCTCCCCCTCTCCCTCTCTCTCTGTTCTGTCTCTGTCTCCTCCCCCTCTCACTCTCTCTATGTTCTGTCTCTGTCTCCTCCCCCTCTCCCTCTCTCTGTTCTGTCTCTGTCTCCTCCCCCTCTCCCACTCTCTCTGTTCTGTCTCCTCCCCCTCTCCCACTCTCTCTGTTCTGTCTCTGTCTCCTCCCCCTCCCACTCTCTCTCTCTGTTCTGTCTCTGTCTCCTCCGCCTCTCCCACTCTCTCTGTTCTGTCTCTGTCTCCTCCCCCTCTCCCACTCTCTCTGTTCTGTCTCTGTCTCCTCCCCTCTCCCTCTCTCTCTGTTCTGTCTCCTCCCCTCTCCCACTCTGCTATTCTCCTCCCCCTCTCCCACTCTCTCTGTTCTGTCTCTCCCCTCCTCCCTGTTCTGTCTCTCCCACTCTCTCTGTTCTGTCTCCTCCCCTCTCCCACTCTCTCTGTTCTGTCTCCTCCCCTCTCTCTGTTCTGTCTCTCCCCTCTTCTGTTCTGTCCCCTCCCCACTCTCTGTTCTGTCTCCTCCCCCTCTCTCTGTTCTGTCTCTCTCTGTTCTGTCTCCTCCCCCTCTCTGTTCTGTCTCTCCCCCTCTCTCTGTTCTGTCTCCCCCTCTCTCTGTTCTGTCTCCTCCCACTCTCTCTGTTCTGTCTCCTCCCACTCTCTCTGTTCTGTCTCCTCCCCCTCTCCCACTCTCTCCAACTCTCTCCACTCAAGCCTGTCGTCGTTAAACGTTTCAGAAAGCCGCTCTCTGAAAACCTCAGAAGAAGCATTCAGCTTTCAACTAAAACCCCATAATTAATCAGTGAAAATAACACTTGAGTCAACTCCACTTCAAGATAGCTTGTGTGTGTGTTTGTGTGTGTGTGCATGTGTGTGTGCCTGCAAATGTGTGTGTATATCTGTGTGTACGTGTGTGTGTGCGTGCGTGCCTGCCTGCGCTGACTCGTGCAAGTGTGTGTGTGTGTGTGTGTGTGTGTGTGTGTGTAGTCACCCAAAGACCAAGTTCTTTAAATACTAACTCATAAAAGTGTCTCTCTGCAGCAGTCCAGCCAGCAGCCCAGCCAGCAGTCCAGCCAGCAGCCCAGCCAGCAGCCCAGCCAGCAGCCCAGCCAGCAGCCCAGCCAACAGCCCAGCCAGCAGCCCAGCAAACAGCATAGCCAGCAGCACTGCCAGCAACAGCCTGCAGCCCAGCCAGCAGCCCAGCAGCAAAGCCTGCAGCCCAGCCCAGCAGCCCAGCCAGCAGCCCAGCCAGCAGCCCAGCCAGCAGCCCAGCCAGCAAACCCAGCCAGCAAAACCCAGCCAGCAGCCCAGCCAGCAGCCCAGCCAGCAGCCCAGCCAGCCAGCAGCCAGCCAGCAGCCCAGCCAGCAGCAGCCAGCAGCCAGCAACCAGCAGCCAGCAGCCCAGCCAGCAGCAGCAGCGAGCCAGCAGTCCCAGCCAGCAGCCCAGCCAGCAGCCCAGCCAGCAGCCCAGCCAGCAGCACAGCCAGCAGCCCAGCCAGCAGCCCAGCCAGCAGCCCAGCCAGCAGCCCAGCCAGCAGCAGAGCCAGCAAACCCAGCCAGCAAACCCAGCCAGCAGCCCAGCCAGCAGCCCAGCCAGCAGCAGCAGCCAGCCAGCACAGCCAGCAGCCCAGCCAGCACAGCCAGCAGCCCAGCCAGCAGCCCAGCCAGCAGCCCAGCCAGCAGCCCAGCCAGCAGCCCAGCCAGCAGCCAGCCAGCAAACCCAGCCAGCAGCACAGCCAGCAGCCCAGCCAGCAGCACCAGCCAGCAGCCCAGCCAGCAGCAGCCAGCAGCCAGCAGCAGCCAGCCAGCAGCCAGCAGCCAGCAGCCCAGCCAGCAGCCCAGCCAGCAGCCAGCCAGCAGCCAGCAAACCCAGCCAGCAGCAACCCAGCCAGCAGCCCAGCAGCAGCCAGCAGCAGCCAGCAGCCCAGCCAGCAGCCCAGCCTCAGCCAGCAGCCCAGCCAGCAGCCCAGCCAACAGCATAGCCAGCAAACCCAGCCAGCAAACCCAGCCAGCAAACCCAGCCAGCAGCCCAGCCAGCAGCAGCAGCAGCTGCAGCAACAGCCCAGCCAGCAGCCCAGCCAATAGCCCAGCCTAGGACTCAGCCTGCAGTCAGCCAGCAGCCCAGCCAGCAACAAAGCCTGCAGCCCAGCCTGCCCAGCCTGCAGCACCAGCTCAGCCCTGCTAGCAGCCCAGCCAGCAGCCCAGCCA
>NC_088421.1:56097139-56104639 GCF_034236695.1 Oncorhynchus nerka | reverse complement strand
TTGGTGCAGAAAGACAACAGACTGAGGTATCTACAACTCTTATATCCTCTTGGTGCAGAAAGACAACAGACTGAGGTATCTACAACTCTTATATCCTCTTGGTGCAGAAAGACAACAGACTGAGGTATCTATATCAGAAAGACTCTTATTATATCCTCTTGGTGCAGAAAGACAACAGACTGAGGTATCTACAACTCTTATATCCTCTTGGGGCAGAAAGACAACAGACTGAGGTATCTATAACTCTTATATCCTCTTGGTGCAGAACAACAACAGACTGAGGTATCTATAACTCTTATATCCTCTTGGTGGAGAACAACAACAGACTGAAGCATCTCTAACGCTTATGTCCTCTTGGTGCAGAAAGACAAAAGAGAACAGAAAGGAAAAGAGAAAGACACTACTACATTCTGATCCTCTGGTTCAGAACCAGACAACAGACTGGTTCAGGACCAACCAGGTGCTGGTTCAGGACCAACCAGGTGCTGGTTCAGGACCAACCAGGTGCTGGTTCAGGACCAGCTGGCTCAGGACCAGGGTGCTGGCTCAGGACTTAACCAGGTGCTGGTTCAGGAACAACCAGGTGCTGGTTCAGGAACAACCAGGTGCTGGTTCAGGAACAACCAGGTGCTGGTTCAGGACTAACCAGGTACTGGTTCAGGACAACCAGCTGGGTTCAGGAAAAATATCCTCTGATGGTTCAGGAACAACCAGGTGATGGTTCTGGTTCAGGTGCTGGTTCAGGACTAACCAGGTGCTGGTTCAGGAACAACCAGGTACTGGTTCATGACTAACCAGCTGCTGGTTCAGGAACAACCAGGTGATGTTTCAGGAACAACCAGGTGCTGGTTCAGGGACAATCAGGTGCTGGTTCAGGAACAACCAGGTGCTGGTTCAGGACCAACCAGGTACTGGTTCAGGAACAACCAGGTGCTGGTTCAGGAACAACCAGGTGCTGGTTCAGGAACAACCAGGTGCTGGTTCAGGAACAACCAGGTGCTGGTTCAGGAACAACCAGGTACTGGTTCAGGAACAACCAGGTGCTGGTTCAGGAACAACCAGGTGCTGGTTCAGGAACAACCAGGTGCTGGTTCAGGAACAACCAGGTGCTGGTTCAGGAACAACCAGGTGCTGGTTCAGGAACGACCAGGTACTGGTTCAGGAACAACCAGGTGCTGGTTCAGGAACAACCAGGTGCTGGTTCAGTGACAACCAGGTGCTGGTTCAGGAACAACCAGGTGCTGGTTCAGGAACAACCAGGTGCTGGTTCAGGAACAACCAGGTGCTGGTTCAGGAACAACCAGGTGCTGGTTCAGGAACAACCAGGTGCTGGTTCAGGTGCTGGTTCAACAACCAGGTGCTGGTTCAGGAACAACCAGTGCTGGTTCAGGAACAACCAGGTGCTGGTTCAGGAACAACCAGGTGCTGGTTCAGGAACAACCAGGTGCTGGTTCAGGAACAACCAGGTGCTGGTTCAGGAACAACCAGGTGCTGGTTCAGGAACAACCAGGTGCTGGTTCAGGAACAACCAGGTGCTGGTTCAGGACCGGGTTCAACCAGGTGCTGGTTCAGGAACGACCAGGTGCTGGTTCAGGAACGACCAGGTGCTGGTTCAGGACCGACCAGGTGATGGTTCAGGAACGACCAGGTGCTGGTTCAGGAACGACCAGGTGATGGTTCAGGGACAACCACTTTTGAAAGACAAGTGGACAAGGTCATAAACAGTATTATTCCAATGTTCCTTAACACTGATTGTGAATCCGTCTGACGAGCTGCTTATCAGGCCAATGTGTTACAAAAACATTTGATTCTCAATATGATTCTACTCTAACATCAAATCGATCTGATACATTATTTAAGACCAGGTTTAAATGAGTATCTCCTCCTCTCTCTCTCTAGATCCCTCCCATGACTTTAAAACAGAAACTAAGTGGCTAGCGCTGGGATTGAACCTGATCCTCAGAGCCGAAGCATGTGTTTTACAGCCTTCTTCCATCCCCAACACCCTAGCAAGGGTTTAGGGTCTTACTCTGTCCCCATCACAATAGCAAGGGTTTAGGGTCTTACTCTATCCCCATCACCCTAGCAAGGGTTTAGGTCCTTACTCTATCCCCATCACCCTAACAAGGGTTTAGGGTCTTACTCTATCCCCACCACCCTAGCAGCAAAACTGAAACCTACTTGAACGTAACAGCGCTCACTGTTGCCCCCTAGTGGCCTGTTTCCACCTGTTTCCACATCATCTCCCAATGTCCTCAGACATGGATGGATGTTGAATACTGGGTGACCTGGCTGGACTAAGCACATGACTCACTGTTGCTCCTTAGTGGTCAGACATGTTTGGATGTTGAATACTGGGTGACCTGGCTGACACTGGCTGGAATACTGGGTGACCTGGCTGGACAAAGCACATGACTCACTGTTGCCCCCTAGTGGTCAGGCTGGACAAAGCACATTGGACTCACTGTTGCCCCTAGACCTGGCTGGACAAAGCACATGACTCACTGTTGCCCCCTAGTGGTCTGACCTGGCTGGACAAAGCACATGACTCACTGTTGCCCCCTAGTGGTCTGACCTGGCTGGACAAAGCACATTTCTCACTGTTGCCCCTAGTGGTCTGACCTGGCTGGACAAAGCACATGACTCACTGTTGGTCTGACCTGGCTGGACAAAGTGGTCACTGACCCCTGGTCTGGGCTGGACAAAGCACATGACTCACTGTTGCCCCTAGTGGTCTGACCTGGCTGGACAAAGCACATGACTCACTGTTGCTCCCTAGTGGTCTGACCTGGCTGGACAAAGCACATTTCTCACTGTTGCCCCCTAGTGGTCTGACCTGGCTGGACAAAGCACATGACTCACTGTTGCCCACTAGTGGTCTGACCTGGCTGGACAAAGCACATGACTCACTGTTGCCCCCTAGTGGTCTGACCTGGCTGGACAAAGCACATGACTCACTGTTGCCCCCTAGTGGTCTGACCTGGCTGGACAAAGCACATGACTCACTGTTGCTCCCTAGTGGTCAGACATGGATGGACAAAGCACATGACTGAAATCCTTACATCGTGGCAGGAGAGACTGGTTTCATCATTTTACCACATTCAGAGATCGATTCATAGCCAACTTTATCAAAAGTATTATAAAATAATGAATACATTTTAAACCATGTTTTGGATCATTTAAACACTTTACCTTTTTGTCATGTACATTTTCTTCTATTCATTTTTTTTTTTTAAACAGTTCAATGTAACTCAACGTAATCTATGCAATCCTCAAAAGTAATGATTCATCGTGACAGGTCCATAAACAACTACTAGTAATGCTGCATGCTCCAAAACAAGGGTCAAATCAACATTATGATGTCACATGGTTCCGTTCAGAACCTTCAGAGATACACATAATGATGTTACATTATGATGTCACATGGTTCCGTTCAGAACCTTCAGAGATACACATTATGATGTCACATGGTTCTGTTCAGAACCTTCAGAGATACACATAATGATGTCACATGGTTCTGTTCAGAACCTTCAGAGATACACATAATGATGTCCCATTATGATGTCACATGGAGATACCATGATGTCACATGGTACCGTTCAGAACCTTCAGAGATACACATAATGATGTCCCATGGTTCTGTTCAGAACCTTCAGAGATACACATAATGATGTCCCATTATGATGTCACATGGTTCCATTCAGAACCTTCAGAGATACACATTATGATGTCACATGGTTCTGTTCAGAACCTTCAGAGATACACATAATGATGTCACATGGTTCTGTTCAGAACCTTCAGAGATACACATAATGATGTCCCAATATGATGTCACATGGTTCTGTTCAGAACCTTCAGAGATACACATAATGATGTCCCAATATGATGTCACATGGTTCTGTTCAGAACCTTCAGAGATACACATTATGATGTCCCAATATGATGTCACATGGTTCTGTTCAGAACCTTCAGAGATACACATAATGATCTCCCAATATGATGTCACATGGTTCTGTTCAGAACCTTCAGAGATACACATTATGATGTCCCATTATGATGTCACATGGTTCTGTTCAGAACCTTCAGAGATACACATTATGATGTCACAAGGTACCGTTCAGAACCTTCAGAGATACACATAATGATGTCCCATTATGATATCACATGGTTCTGTTCAGAACCTTCAGAGATACACATAATGATGTCCCATTATGTCACATGGTTCCGTTCAGAACCTTTAGAGATACACATTATGATGTCCCATTATGATGTCACATGGTTCTGTTCAGAACCTTCAGAGATACACATTATGATGTCCCATTATGATGTCACATGGTTCTGTTCAGAACCTTCAGAGATACACATAATGATGTCCCATTATGATGTCACATCATGGCTGGACAAAGCACATGACTCACTGTTGCCCCCTAGTGGTCTGACCTGGCTGGACAAAGCACATGACTCACTGTTGCCCCCTAGTGGTCTGACCTGGCTGGACAAAGCACATGACTCACTGTTGCTCCCTAGTGGTCAGACATGGATGGACAAAGCACATGACTGAAATCCTTACATCGTGGCAGGAGAGACCGGTTTCATCATTTTACCACATTCAGAGATCGATTCATAGCCAACTTTATCAAAAGTATTATAAAATAATGAATACATTTTAAACCATGTTTTGGATAATTTAAACACTTTACCTTTTTGTCATGTACATTTTCTTCTATTCATTTTTTTTTTTTAAACAGTTCAATGTAACTCAACGTAATCTATGCAATCCTCAAAAGTAATGATTCATCGTGACAGGTCCATAAACAACTACTAGTAATGCTGCATGCTCCAAAACAAGGGTCAAATCAACATTATGATGTCACATGGTTCCGTTCAGAACCTTCAGAGATACACATAATGATGTTACATTATGATGTCACATGGTTCCGTTCAGAACCTTCAGAGATAGAGATACACATTATGATGTCACATGGTTCTGTTCAGAACCAGATACACATAATGATGTCACATGGTTCTGTTCAGAACCTTCAGATACACATAATGATGTCCCATTATGATGTCACATGGTTCTGTTCAGAACCTTCAGAGATACACATAATGATGTCCCAGAACCTTAGAGATGATGTCACATGATGTTCTGTTCAGAACCTTCAGAGATACACATAATGATGTCACATGGTTCTGTTCAGAACCTTCAGAGATACACATAATGATGTCCCAATATGATGTCACATGGTTCTGTTCAGAACCTTCAGAGATACACATAATGATGTCCCAATATGATGTCACATGGTTCTGTTCAGAACCTTCAGAGATACACATTATGATGTCCCAATATGATGTCACATGGTTCTGTTCAGAACCTTCAGAGATACACATAATGATGTCCCAATATGATGTCACAAGGTACCGTTCAGAACCTTCAGAGATACACATAATGATGTCCCATTATGATATCACATGGTTCTGTTCAGAACCTTCAGAGATACACATAATGATGTCCCATTATGTCACATGGTTCCGTTCAGAACCTTCAGAGATACACATTATGATGTCCCATTATGATGTCACATGGTTCTGTTCAGAACCTTCAGAGATACACATTATGATGTCACATGATGATGTCCCACATGGTTCTGTTCAGAACCTTCAGAGATACACATAATGATGTCCCATTATGATGTCACATGGTTCTGTTCAGAACCTTCAGCGATACACATAATGATGTCACATGGTTCTGTTCAGAACCTTCAGAGATACACATAATGATGTCACATGGTTCTGTTCAGAACCTTCAGAGATACACATAATGATGTCACAAGGTAAATAACCTTTCTGGTAAAAACAGTTACAAATTGCTGAGGTGTGTAAACCAAAAAAATACTTTGTTTGTCAGACGGACAATATTTAAGATGAGATGAAAAGGTGAGCTCCTAGTGAGTTCAGGAAGCCAAGCTGGCGTTCTGTGTGATGTTCACAACTGTAAATATAATAGATTTGAAACCAAAAACACTTTGTCAGATGGACAATATTTAAGATGAGATGAAAGGCGAGCTCCTAGTGAGTTCAGGAAGCCAAGCTGGCGTGGGAGCAGACCTTTAGAAAATATGCCCATTTGTTCCAACAATAAAAAACATCCCAAATCTAAATTTAGAAAGAAACAGATTTTCTTAGCATTTTGTCTTTTTTTTTCTCAACAATGAGTCGGCATCTGACGGATTCTCCTAGGCCGCATCACATATGGTCAGGCAAACAATTAAAACGTGTGTTGGTACTCTACCCTCCTTTTCTAAACGGATTACTGTTCATAAACACATTTTAAGAAACTCTCTCCCTCCAAGCCTGTTCCAACAAGATTGCACGGTTTGACCAATTTGACTTCAAATTCTGACGTTGATCTACGTTTGTCCAAACGTCAAATTTAAAAGTTGCTCAAAACGTCAAATTTGGAAGAGTTTTGGACAACCTGGGTTGTCTCTTCCTTCTGCATTAATTCCAAGTGGCTAAGTTAAGGTTTAAGGTTTAGGGTTAGGGTTAGGGTTAGGTTTAGGCTTAAAGTTTGGGAAAGGATTAGGTTTAGGTTTAGGTTTAAGGTTTGGGAAAGGGTTAGGTTTATGTTTAGGTTTAGGGTTAGGTTTAGGGTTAGGGTTAGGTTTAGAGTTAGATTTAGGTTTAAGGTTTGGGAAAGGTTTAGGTTTAGGGTTAGGTTTAGGGTTTGGGAAAGGGTTAGGCATTCATTCTGAATTATTAAGCGTTAAAGGTTAACCAGGAAATGAGTGTGTAGCACTGGGATTGAAAACGTGACCCTCTGAGCCGGAGCTCATGACCTAGCATCACCCAAACCTACTTGATAGTAATAGATCTCACGCCCTAGCATCACCCAAACCTACTTGATAGTAATAGAGCTCACGCCCTAGCATCACCCAAACCTACTTGATAGTAATAGAGCTCACGCCCTAGCATCACCCAAACCTACTTGATAGTAATAGAGCTCACGCCCTAGCAACACCCAAACCTACTTGATAGTAATAGAGCTCACGCCCTAGCAACACCCAAACCTAAACCTAGCAACACCCAAACCTACTTGATAGTAATAGAGCTCACGCCCAACACCCAAACCTAATGGTAATAGAGCACCCAAAAACCTACTTGATGGTAATAGAGCTCACGCCCTAGCAACACCCAAACCTACTTGATAGTAATAGAGCTCACGCCACCCAAACCTACTTGATGGTAATAACACCCAAACCTAAACTTGATGGTAATAGAGCTCACGCCCTAGCAACACCCAAACCTACTTGATAGTAATAGAGCTCACGCCCTAGCATCACCCAAACCTACTTGATAGTAATAGAGCTCACGCCCTAGCAACACCCAAACCTACATGATGGTAATAGAGCTCACTCCCTAGCAACACCCAAACCTACTTGATGGTAATAGAGCTCACCATTGCCCCCTAAAGGTGGGTTTTAAAGGCATCTCCCGACG
>NC_088421.1:56074639-56092139 GCF_034236695.1 Oncorhynchus nerka | reverse complement strand
TCTTCCCATCCTTCCATCTCCATCCCATCTCTTCATCCATCCTTCCATCTCTTCATCCATCCTTCCATCTCATCCATCTCTTCATCCATCCTTCCATCTCTTCCTCCATCCTTCCATCTCTCCTCCATCCATCCTCCATCTCTCCATCTCCATCCTCATCCATCCTTCCATCTCTTCCATCCTTCCATCTCTCCATCCTTCCATCTCCATCCTCCATCCTTCCATCTCTTCCTCCATCCTTCCATCTCTTCCTCCATCCATCCTCCCATCTCTTCCTCCATCCTACCATCTCTTCCTCCATCCTTCCATCTCTTCCTCCATCCTTCCATCTCTCCTCCATCCATCCTTCCATCTCTTCATCCATCCTTCCATCTCTTCATCCACCCTTCCATCTCTTCATCCATGCTTCTATCTCTTCCTCCATCCTTCCATCTCTTCCATCTCTTCCTCCATCCTTCCATCTCTTCATCCATCCTTCCATCTCCCCTCATCCTTCCATCTCCCCATCCTCCATCCTTCCATCTCCCTCCATCCCTCCATCTCTTCCCATCCTTCCATCTCCCCCTCATCCTTCCATCTCCCCCTCCATCCTTCCATCTCCCCCTCATCCTCCTCCCTCCCTCCCCCTCCATCCTCCATCTCCCCTCCATCCTTCCATCTCCCCCTCCCTCCATCCTTCCATCTCCCCCCTTCCATCCCCCTCCCTCCATCCTTCCATCTCCCCTCCCTCCATCCTTCCATCTCCCCCTCCCTCCATCCTTCCATCTCTCACATCTCTCTCACATTTTCAATTCAATTCAAATGAGCTTCATTATTATGACGAGACATCGTCTCTAACGCTGCCAAAAACAAACGTGTGGGACGTGTTTCCATGCTGACGAGCTTCATAATAATACACAATGACTGATCGTGACTCATAGAACAGAGGAGGACGATGAGCAAATATTATAGTGTCTGTCACTCTCTGGCGCTCTCTTTCTCTCTCTCACCCTCTGGTTAAGTGTGCCTTGAATTCTAAATACATCACAGACAGTGTCACCAGCAAAGCACCCCCCCCACACCAACATAACACCTCCTCCTCCATGCTTCACAGTTTGAACCACAGATGCGGAGATCATCTGTTCACCTACTCCGCGTCTCACAAAGACATGCCGGTTGGAACCAAAAATAGCAAATTTGAACTCATCAGACCAATGGACAGATTTCCACCGGTCTAATGTCCATTGCTCGTGTGTCTTGGCCCAAGCAAGTCTCTTCTTATTGGTGTCCTTTAGTAGTGGTTTCTCTGCAGCAATTCAACCATGAAGGCCTGATTAACGCAGTCTCCTCTGAACAGTTGATGTTGAGATGTGTCTGTTAGAACTCTGTGAAGCATTTATTTGGGCTGTAATCTGAGGCTGGTAACTCTAATGAACTTCTCCTCTGCAGCAGAGGTAACTCTGGGTCTTCCTTTCCTGTGGCGGTCCGCATGAGAGCCAGTTTCATCATATTGCTTGATGGTTTTTGCGACTGCAATTTTCAAAGTCCCTTGAAATGTTCTGTGTTGTCTGACCTACTGCTTTGTGTGATGTATTGTTGTCCCTTTGTGATGTTGTCTGATGTATTGTTGTCCCTTTGTGATGTTGTCTGATGTATTGTTGTCTCTTTGTGGTGTTGTCTGATGTATTGTTGTCTCTTTGTGGTGTTGTCTGATGTATTGTTGTCTGATGTATTGTTGTCTGATGTATTGTTGTCTGATGTATTGTTGTCTCTTTGTGGTGTTGTCTGATGTATTGTTGTCTCTTTGTGGTGTTGTCTGATGTATTGTTGTCTCTTTGTGGTGTTGTCTGATGTATTGTTGTCTCTTTGTAGTGTTGTCTGATGTATTGTTGTCCCTTTGTGATGTTGTCTGATGTATTGTCTCTTTGTGGTGTTGTCTGATGTATTGTTGTCTCTTTGTGGTGTTGTCTGATGTATTGTTGTCTCTTTGTGGTGTTGTCTCTTTGTGGTGTTGTCTGATGTATTGTTGTGTTGTCTGTGTGTTGTCTGATGTATTGTTGTCTGATGTATTGTTGTCTGATGTATTGTTGTCTGATTTGTGATGTTGTCTGATGTATTGTTGTCTGATGTATTGTTGTTGTCTGATGTATTGTTGTCTGATGTATTGTTGTCTCTTTGTGGTGTTGTCTGATGTATTGTTGTCTCTTTGTGGTGTTGTCTGATGTATTGTTGTCTCTTTGTGGTGTTGTCTGATGTATTGTTGTCTGATGTATTGTTGTCTCTTTGTGGTGTTGTCTGATGTATTGTTGTCTCTTTGTGGTGTTGTCTGATGTATTGTCTGTCTCTTTGTATTGTTGTCTGTGGTGTTGTCTGATTGTTGTCTCTTTGTGGTGTTGTCTGATGTATTGTTGTCTCTTTGTGGTGTTGTCTGATGTATTGTTGTTGTCTTTGTGTATTGTTGTCTCTTTGTGGTGTTGTCTGATGTATTGTTGTCTCTTTGTGGTGTTGTCTGATGTATTGTTGTCTCTTTGTGGTGTTGTCTGATGTATTGTTGTCTCTTTGTGGTGTTGTCTGATGTATTGTTGTCTCTTTGTATTGTTGTCTGATGTATTGTTGTCTGATGTATTGTTGTCTCTTTGTGGTGTTGTCTGATGTATTGTTGTCTCTTTGTGGTGTTGTCTGATGTATTGTTGTCTCTTTGTGGTGTTGTCTGATGTATTGTTGTCTGTGGTGTTGTCTGATGTATTGTTGTCTCTTTGTGGTGTTGTCTGATGTATTGTGGTCTGATGTATTGTTGTCTCTTTGTGGTGTTGTCTGATGTATTGTTGTCTCTTTGTGGTGTTGTCTGATGTATTGTTGTCTGATGTTTTGTTGTCTCTTTGTGGTGTTGTCTGATGTATTTTTGTCTCTTTGTGCTGTTGTCTGATGTATTGTCTCTTTGTGGTGTTGACTGATGTATTGTTGTCTCTTTGTGGTGTTGTCTGATGTATTGTTGTCTGATGTATTGTTGTCTCTTTGTGGTGTTGTCTGATATATTGTCTCTTTGTGGTGTTGACTGATGTATTGTTGTCTCTTTGTGGTGTTGTCTGATGTATTGTTGTCTGATGTATTGTTGTCTCTTTGTGGTGTTGTCTGATGTATTGTTGTCTGATGTATTGTTGTCTCTTTGTGGTGTTGTCTGATGTATTGTTGTCTGTTGTGTGGTGTTGTCTGATGTATTGTTGTCTCTTTGTGGTGTTGTCTGATGTATTGTTGTCTCTTTGTGGTGTTGTCTGATGTATTGTTGTCTCTTTGTGGTGTTGTCTGATGTATTGTTGTCTCTTTGTGGTGTTGTCTGATGTATTGTTGTCTCTTTGTGGTGTTGTCTGATGTATTGTTGTCTCTTTGTGGTGTTGTCTGATGTATTGTTGTGGTGTTGTCTGATGTATTGTTGTCTCTTTTGTGGTGTTGTCTGATGTGTATTGTCTCTTTGTGGTGTTGTCTGATGTATTTGTCTGTGGTGTTGTCTGATGTATTGTTGTCTCTTTGTTGTTGTCTGATGTATTGTTGTCTCTTTGTGGTGTTGTCTGATGTATTGTTGTCTGTGTTGTCTGATGTGGTGTTGTCTGATGTATTGTTGTCTCTTTGTGGTGTTGTCTGATGTATTGTTGTCTGTTGTCTGTTGTCTCTTTGTGTGTTGTCTGATGTATTGTTGTCTCTTTGTATTGTTGTCTGATGTATTGTTGTCTGATGTATTGTTGTCTGATGTGTTGTCTGATGTATTGTTGTCTCTTTGTGGTGTTGTCTGATGTATTGTTGTCTCTTTGTGGTGTTGTCTGATGTATTGTTGTCTGATGTTTGTTGTCTGATTTGTGTGTCTGATGTATTGTTGTCTGATGTATTGTTGTCTCTTTGTGGTGTTGTCTGATGTATTGTTGTCTGATGTATTGTTGTCTGATTTGTGGTGTTGTCTGATGTATTGTTGTCTCTTTGTGGTGTTGTCTGATGTATTGTTGTCTGATGTTTTGTTGTCTCTTTGTGGTGTTGTCTGATGTATTGTTGTCTCTTTGTGGTGTTGTCTGATGTATTGTTGTCTCTTTGTGGTGTTGTCTGATGTATTGTTGTCTCTTTGTGGTGTTGTCTGATGTATTGTTGTCTGATGTATTGTTGTCTGATGTATTGTTGTCTCTTTGTGGTGTTGTCTGATGTATTGTTGTCTTTGTGGTGTTGTCTGATGTATTGTTGTCTCTTTGTGGTGTTGTCTGATGTATTGTTGTCTGATGTATTGTTGTCTCTTTGTGGTGTTGTCTGATGTATTGTTGTCTGATGTATTGTTGTCTCTTTGTGGTGTTGTCTGATGTATTGTTGTCTCTTTGTGGTGTTGTCTGATGTATTGTTGTCTGATGTATTGTTGTCTCTTTGTGGTGTTGTCTGATGTATTGTTGTCTCTTTGTGGTGTTGTCTGATGTATTGTCTCTTTGTGGTGTTGACTGATGTATTGTTGTCTCTTTGTGGTGTTGACTGATGTATTGTTGTCTCTTTGTGGTGTTGTCTGATGTATTGTTGTCTGATGTATTGTTGTCTCTTTGTGGTGTTGTCTGATGTATTGTTGTCTCTTGGTGGTGTTGTCTGATGTATTGTTGTCTCTTTGTGGTGTTGTCTGATGTATTGTTGTCTCTTTGTATTGTTGTCTCTTTGTGGTGTTGTCTGATGTATTGTTGTCTCTTTGTGGTGTTGTCTGATGTATTGTTGTCTGATGTATTGTTGTCTCTTTGTGGTGTTGTCTGATGTATTGTTGTCTCTTTGTGGTGTTGTCTGATGTATTGTTGTCTCTTTGTGGTGTTGTCTGATATATTGTCTCTTTGTGGTGTTGACTGATGTATTGTTGTCTCTTTGTGGTGTTGTCTGATGTATTGTTGTCTGATGTATTGTTGTCTCTTTGTGGTGTTGTCTGATGTATTGTTGTCTGATGTATTGTTGTCTTTGTATTGTTGTCTGATGTATTGTTGTCTCTTTGTGTTGTGTTGTCTCTTTGTGGTGTTGTCTGATGTATTGTCTCTTTGTGGTGTTGTCTGATGTATTGTTGTCTGTTGTCTGATGTATTGTTGTCTGATGTATTGTTGTCTCTTTGTGGTGTTGTCTGATGTATTGTTGTCTGATGTATTGTTGTCTCTTTGTGGTGTTGTCTGATGTATTGTTGTCTCTTTGTGGTGTTGTCTGATGTATTGTTGTTGTCTCTTTGTGTGTTGTCTGATGTATTGTTGTCTCTTTGTGGTGTTGTCTGATGTATTGTTGTCTCTTTGTGGTGTTGTCTGATGTATTGTTGTCTCTTTGTGGTGTTGTCTGATGTATTGTTGTCTGTTTGTGTCTGATGTATTGTGTTGTCTGATGTATTGTTGTCTCTTTGTGGTGTTGTCTGATGTATTGTTGTCTCTTTGTGGTGTTGTCTGATGTATTGTTGTCTCTTTGTGGTGTTGTCTGATGTATTGTTGTCTGATGTATTGTTGTCTCTTTGTGGTGTTGTCTGATGTATTGTTGTCTCTTTGTGGTGTTGTCTGATGTATTGTTGTCTCTTTGTGGTGTTGTCTGATGTATTGTTGTCTCTTTGTGGTGTTGTCTGATGTATTGTTGTCTCTTTGTGGTGTTGTCTGATGTATTGTTGTCTGATGTATTGTTGTCTTTTGTGGTGTTGTCTGATGTATTGTTGTCTCTTTGTGGTGTTGTCTGATGTATTGTTGTCTCTTTGTGGTGTTGTCTGATGTATTGTTGTCTCTTTGTGGTGTTGTCTGTGTATTGTTGTCTCTTTGTGGTGTTGTCTGATGTATTGTTGTCTCTTTGTGGTGTTGTCTGATGTATTGTTGTCTGATGTATTGTTGTCTCTTTGTGGTGTTGTCTGATGTATTGTTGTCTCTTTGTGGTGTTGTCTGATGTATTGTTGTCTCTTTGTGGTGTTGTCTGATGTATTGTCTCTTTGTGGTGTTGTCTGATGTATTGTTGTCTCTTTGTGGTGTTGTCTGATGTATTGTTGTCTGATGTATTGTTGTCTCTTTGTGGTGTTGTCTGATGTATGTTGTCTGATGTATGTTGTCTGATGTATTTGTCTCTTTGTTGTCTGATGTGTTGTCTGATGTATTGTTGTCTCTTTGTGGTGTTGTCTGATGTATTGTTGTCTCTTTGTGGTGTTGTCTGATGTATTGTTGTCTGATTTGTTGTTGTGATGTATTGTTGTCTCTTTGTATTGTTGTCTGATGTATTGTTGTCTGATGTATTGTTGTCTCTTTGTGGTGTTGTCTGATGTATTGTTGTCTCTTTGTGGTGTTGTCTGATGTATTGTTGTCTCTTGTGTGATGTTTGTTGTGTGGTGTTGTCTGATGTATTGTCTCTTTTGTGGTGTTGTCTGATGTATTGTTGTCTCTTTGTGGTGTTGTCTGATGTATTGTTGTCTCTTTGTGGTGTTGTCTGATGTATTGTTGTCTCTTTGTGGTGTTGTCTGATGTATTGTTGTCTCTTTGTGGTGTTGTCTGATGTATTGTTGTCTCTTTGTGGTGTTGTCTGATGTATTGTTGTCTCTTTGTGGTGTTGTCTGATGTATTGTTGTCTGATGTATTGTTGTCTCTTTGTATTGTTGTCTGATGTATTGTTGTCTCTTTGTGGTGTTGTCTGATGTATTGTTGTCTGATGTATTGTTGTCTCTTTGTGGTGTTGTCTCTTTGTATTGTTGTCTGATGTATTGTTGTCTGATGTTTGTTGTCTTTGTTGTTGTCTGATGTATTGTTTGTTGTGTTGTCTGATGTATTGTTGTCTCTTTGTGGTGTTGTCTGATGTATTGTTGTCTCTTTGTGGTGTTGTCTGATGTATTGTTGTCTCTTTGTGGTGTTGTCTGATGTATTGTTGTCTCTTTGTGTTGTCTCTTTGTGTTGTCTGATGTATTGTTGTCTGATGTATTGTTGTCTTTTGTGGTGTTGTCTGATGTATTGTTGTCTCTTTGTGGTGTTGTCTGATGTATTGTTGTCTGATGTATTGTTGTCTCTTGTGGTGTTGTCTGATGTATTGTTGTCTGATGTATTGTTGTCTCTTTGTGGTGTTGTCTGATGTATTGTTGTCTCTTTGTGGTGTTGTCTGATGTATTGTTGTCTGATGTATTGTTGTCTCTGTGTGGTGTTGTCTGATGTATTGTTGTCTCTTTGTGGTGTTGTCTGATGTATTGTTGTCTGATGTATTGTTGTCTGATGTATTGTTGTCTCTTTGTGGTGTTGTCTGATGTTGTCTGATATTGTTGTCTGATGTGTTGTCTCTTTGTGGTGTTGTCTGATGTATTGTTGTCTCTTTTGTGGTGTTGTCTGATGTATTGTTGTCTCTTTGTGGTGTTGTCTGATGTATTGTTGTCTGATGTATTGTTGTCTCTTTGTGGTGTTGTCTGATGTATTGTTGTCTCTTTGTGGTGTTGTCTGATGTATTGTTGTGTGTTGTTGTCTGTATTGTTGTCTCTTTGTGGTGTTGTCTGATGTATTGTTGTCTCTTTGTGGTGTTGTTGATGTATTGTTGTCTCTTTGTGGTGTTGTCTGATGTATTGTTGTCTCTTTGTGGTGTTGTCTGATGTATTGTTGTCTCTTTGTGGTGTTGTCTGATGTATTGTTGTCTCTTTGTGGTGTTGTCTGATGTATTGTTGTCTCTTTGTGGTGTTGTCTGATGTATTGTTGTCTCTTTGTGGTGTTGTCTGATGTATTGTTGTCTCTTTGTGGTGTTGTCTGATGTATTGTTGTCTGATGTGGTGTTGTCTGATGTATTGTTGTCTCTTTGTGGTGTTGTCTGATGTATTGTTGTCTCTTTGTGGTGTTGTCTGATGTATTGTTGTCTGATGTATTGTGTGTTGTTGTCTGATGTATTGTTGTCTGATGTATTGTTGTCTGATGTATTGTTGTTGTCTGATGTATTGTTGTCTCTTTGTATTGTCTGATGTTTGTTGTCTCTTTGTGGTGTTGTCTGATGTATTGTTGTCTCTTTGTGGTGTTGTCTGATGTATTGTTGTCTCTTTGTATTGTTGTCTGATGTATTGTTGTCTCTTTGTGGTGTTGTCTGATGTATTGTTGTCTCTTTGTGGTGTTGTCTGATGTATTGTTGTCTCTTTGTGGTGTTGTCTGATGTATTGTTGTCTCTTTGTGGTGTTGTCTGATGTATTGTTGTCTCTTTGTGGTGTTGTCTGATGTATTGTTGTCTCTTTGTGGTGTTGTCTGATGTATTGTTGTCTCTTTGTGGTGTTGTCTGATGTATTGTTGTCTCTTTGTGGTGTTGTCTGATGTATTGTTGTCTCTTTGTGGTGTTGTCTGATGTATTGTTGTCTCTTTGTGGTGTTGTCTGATGTATTGTTGTCTCTTTGTGGTGTTGTCTGATGTATTGTTGTCTGATGTATTGTTGTCTCTTTGTGGTGTTGTCTGATGTATTGTTGTCTCTTTGTGGTGTTGTCTGATGTATTGTTGTCTCTTTGTGGTGTTGTCTGATGTATTGTTGTCTCTTGTGGTTGTTGTCTTTGTATTGTTGTCTCTTTGTATTGTTGTCTGATGTATTGTTGTCTCTTTGTGGTGTTGTCTGATGTATTGTTGTCTCTTTGTGGTGTTGTCTGATGTATTGTTGTCTGTGGTGTTGTCTGATGTATTGTTGTCTTTGTGGTGTTGTCTGATGTATTGTTGTCTGTTTCTGATGTATTGTTGTCTGATGTATTGTTGTCTCTTTGTGGTGTTGTCTGATGTATTGTTGTCTGATGTATTGTTGTCTCTTTGTGGTGTTGTCTGATGTATTGTTGTCTCTTTGTGGTGTTGTCTGATGTATTGTTGTCTGATGTGTTGTCTCTGTGGTGTTGTCTGATGTATTGTTGTCTGATGTATTGTTGTCTCTTTGTGTGTTGTCTGATGTATTGTTGTCTCTTTGTGGTGTTGTCTGATGTATTGTTGTCTGATGTATTGTTGTCTCTGTGTGGTGTTGTCTGATGTATTGTTGTCTCTTTGTGGTGTTGTCTGATGTATTGTTGTCTCTGTTGTTGTTGTCTGATGTATTGTTTGTCTTTTGATGTATTGTTGTCTGATGTTTGTTTGTCTGATGTATTGTTGTCTCTTTGTGGTGTTGTCTGATGTATTGTTGTCTCTTTGTGGTGTTGTCTGATGTATTGTTGTCTCTTTGTGGTGTTGTCTGATGTATTGTTGTCTGATGTATTGTTGTCTGATGTATTGTTGTCTGATGTATTGTTGTCTCTGTGGTGTTGTCTGATGTATTGTTGTCTCTTTGTGGTGTTGTCTGATGTGGTGTTGTCTGATGTTGTTGTCTGATGTATTGTTGTCTCTTTGTGGTGTTGTCTGATGTATTGTTGTCTCTTTGTGGTGTTGTCTGATGTATTGTGTATTGTCTCTTGTGGTGTTGTCTGATGTATTGTTGTCTCTTTGTGGTGTTGTCTGATGTATTGTTGTCTCTTTGTGGTGTTGTCTGATGTATTGTTGTCTCTTTGTGGTGTTGTCTGATGTATTGTTGTCTCTTTGTGGTGTTGTCTGATGTATTGTTGTCTCTTTGTGGTGTTGTCTGATGTATTGTTGTCTCTTTGTGGTGTTGTCTGATGTATTGTTGTCTCTTTGTGGTGTTGTCTGATGTATTGTTGTCTCTGTTAGGTGTTGTCTGATGTATTGTTGTCTGATCTATTGTTGTCTCTGTGTGGTGTTGTCTGATGTATTGTTGTCTGATGTATTGTTGTCTGATGTATTGTTGTCTCTTTGTGGTGTTGTCTGATGTATTGTTGTCTCTTTGTGGTGTTGTCTGATGTATTGTTGTCTCTTTGTGGTGTTGTCTGATGTATTGTTGTCTCTTTGTGGTGTTGTCTGATGTATTGTTGTCTCTTTGTGGTGTTGTCTGATGTATTGTTGTCTCTTTGTGGTGTTGTCTGATGTATTGTTGTCTCTTTGTGGTGTTGTCTGATGTATTGTTGTCTCGTTGTGGTGTTGTCTGATGTATTGTTGTTTGATGTATTGTTGTCTGATTTATTGTTGTCTCTTTGTGGTGTTGTCTGATGTATTGTTGTCTGATGTATTGTTGTCTGATGTATTGTTGTCTCTGTGTATTGTTGTCTGATGTATTGTTGTCTGATGTATTGTTGTCTGATGTATTGTTGTCTCTTTGTGGTGTTGTCTGATGTATTGTTGTCTCTTTGTGGTGTTGTCTGATGTATTGTTGTCTCTTTGTGGTGTTGTCTGATGTATTGTTGTCTGATGTATTGTCTCTTTGTGGTGTTGTCTGATGTATTGTTGTCTGATGTATTGTCTCTTTGTGGTGTTGTCTGATGTATTGTTGTCTGATTTATTGTTGTCTCTTTGTGGTGTTGTCTGATGTATTGTTGTCTCTTTGTGGTGTTGTCTGATGTATTGATGTCTGATGTATTGTTGTCTCTGTGTGATGTTGTCTGATGTATTGTTGTCTCTTTGTGGTGTTGTCTGATGTATTGTTGTCTCTTTGTGGTGTTGTCTGATGTATTGTTGTCTCTTTGTGGTGTTGTCTGATGTATTGTTGTCTCTTTGTGGTGTTGTCTGATGTATTGTTGTCTCTTTGTGGTGTGGTGTTGTCTGATGTATTGTTGTCTCTTTGTGGTGTTGTCTGATGTATTGTTGTCTCTTTGTGGTGTTGTCTGATGTATTGTTGTCTCTTTGTGGTGTTGTCTGATGTATTGTCTCTTTGTGGTGTTGACTGATGTATTGTTGTCTCTTTGTGGTGTTGTCTGATGTGTTGTTGTTGTCTCTTTTGTGGTGTTGTCTGATGTATTGTTGTCTCTTTGTGGTGTTGTCTGATGTATTGTTGTCTGATGTATTGTTGTCTCTTTGTGGTGTTGTCTGATGTATTGTTGTCTCTTTGTGGTGTTGTCTGATGTATTGTTGTCTCTTTGTGGTGTTGTCTGATGTATTGTTGTCTCTTTGTGGTGTTGTCTGATGTATTGTTGTCTCTGTGTTGTCTGATTGTATTGTTGTCTCTTTGTGGTGTTGTCTGATGTATTGTTGTCTCTTTGTGGTGTTGTCTGATGTATTGTTGTCTCTTTGTGGTGTTGTCTGATGTATTGTTGTCTCTTTGTGGTGTTGTCTGATGTATTGTTGTCTCTTTGTGGTGTTGTCTGATGTATTGTTGTCTCTTTGTGGTGTTGTCTGATGTATTGTTGTCTGATGTATTGTTGTCTCTTTGTGGTGTTGTCTGATGTGTGGTGTTGTCTGATGTATTGTTGTCTCTTTGTGGTGTTGTCTGATGTATTGTTGTCTGATGTGGTTGTTGTCTGTTGTCTGTATGTGTTGTTGTCTGATGTATTGTTGTCTGATGTATTGTTGTCTGTGTTGTCTGATGTGTTGTCTGATGTATTGTTGTCTGATGTATTGTTGTCTCTTTGTGGTGTTGTCTGATGTATTGTTGTCTCTTTGTGGTGTTGTCTGATGTATTGTTGTCTCTTTGTGGTGTTGTCTGATGTATTGTTGTCTGATGTATTGTCTCTTTGTGGTGTTGTCTGATGTATTGTTGTCTGATGTATTGTCTCTTTGTGGTGTTGTCTGATGTATTGTTGTCTGATTTGTTGTCTGATTTGTGGTGTTGTCTGATGTATTGTTGTCTCTTTGTGGTGTTGTCTGATGTATTGTTGTCTGATGTATTGTTGTCTCTTTGTGGTGTTGTCTGATGTATTGTTGTCTCTTGTGGTGTTGTCTGATGTATTGTTGTCTGTGTATTGTTGTCTCTTTGTGGTGTTGTCTGATGTATTGTTGTCTCTTTGTGGTGTTGTCTGATGTATTGTTGTCTCTTTGTGGTGTTGTCTGATGTATTGTTGTCTGATGTATTTGTTGTATTGTTGTCTCTTGTGGTGTTGTCTGATGTATTGTTGTCTCTTTGTGGTGTTGTCTGATGTATTGTTGTCTCTTTGTGGTGTTGTCTGATGTATTGTTGTCTCTTTGTGGTGTTGTCTGATGTATTGTTGTCTTTGTGGTGTTGTCTGATGTATTGTTGTCTCTTTGTGGTGTTGTCTGATGTATTGTTGTCTCTTTGTGGTGTTGTCTGATGTATTGTTGTCTCTTTGTGGTGTTGTCTGATGTATTGTTGTCTCTTTGTGGTGATGTATTGTTGTCTCTTTGTGGTGTTGTCTGATGTATTGTCTGTCTTTGTGGTGTTGTCTGATGTATTGTTGTCTCTTTGTGGTGTTGTCTGATGTATTGTTGTCTCTTTGTGGTGTTGTCTGATGTATTGTTGTCTCTTTGTGGTGTTGTCTGATGTATTGTTGTCTGATGTGTGTTGTCTCTTTGTGGTGTTGTCTGATGTATTGTCTCTTTTTGTGGTGTTGTCTGATGTATTGTTGTCTTTGTGGTGTTGTCTGATGTATTGTTGTCTCTTTGTGGTGTTGTCTGATGTATTGTTGTCTCTTTGTGGTGTTGTCTGATGTATTGTTGTCTCTTTGTTGTCTCTTTGTGGTGTTGTCTGATGTATTGTTGTCTCTTTGTGGTGTTGTCTGATGTATTGTTGTCTCTTTGTGGTGTTGTCTGATGTATTGTTGTCTGTGGTGTTGTCTGATGTATTGTTGTCTCTTTGTGGTGTTGTCTGATGTATTGTTGTCTGATGTATTGTTGTCTCTTTGTGGTGTTGTCTGATGTATTGTTGTCTCTTTGTGTGTTGTCTGATGTATTGTTGTCTTTGTATTGTTGTCTGATGTATTGTTGTCTCTTTGTGGTGTTGTCTGATGTATTGTTGTCTCTTTGTGGTGTTGTCTGATGTATTGTTGTCTCTTTGTGGTGTTGTCTGATGTATTGTTGTCTCTTTGTGGTGTTGTCTGATGTATTGTTGTCTCTTTGTGGTGTTGTCTGATGTATTGTTGTCTCTTTGTGGTGTTGTCTGATGTATTGTTGTCTCTTTGTGGTGTTGTCTGATGTATTGTTGTCTGATGTGTGTCTTGTTGTCTGATGTATTGTTGTCTGATGTATTGTTGTCTCTTTGTGGTGTTGTCTGATGTATTGTTGTCTCTTTGTGGTGTTGTCTGATGTATTGTTGTCTGATGTATTGTTGTCTGATGTATTGTTGTCTGATGTATTGTTGTCTTTTGTGGTGTTGTCTGATGTATTGTTGTCTCTTTGTGTTGTCTGATGTTTGTTGTCTCTTTGTGATGTGATGTTTGTTGTCTCTTTGTGGTGTTGTCTGATGTATTGTTGTCTCTTTGTGGTGTTGTCTGATGTATTGTTGTCTCTTTGTGTCTGTTGTCTGATGTATTGTTGTCTCTTTGTGGTGTTGTCTGATGTATTGTTGTCTGATGTGATGTGTTGTCTGATGTATTGTTGTCTTGATGTATTGTTGTCTGATGTATTGTTGTCTCTTTGTGGTGTTGTCTGATGTATTGTTGTCTGATGTATTGTTGTCTGATGTATTGTTGTCTCTTTGTGGTGTTGTCTGATGATTGTTGTCTCTTTGTCTGATGTATTGTTGTCTCTTGTGGTGTTGTCTGATGTATTTGTTGTCTCTTTGTGTCTCTGTTGTGTGATGTATTGTTGTCTCTTTGTGGTGTTGTCTGATGTATTGTTGTCTGATGTATTGTTGTCTCTTTGTGGTGTTGTCTGATGTATTGTTGTCTGATGTATTGTGGTCTCTTGTGGATGATGTATTGTTGTCTCTTTATTGTTGTCTGATGGTGTTGTCTGATTGTTGTCTCTTTGTGGTGTTGTCTGATGTATTGTGTCTCTTGTGGTGTTGTCTGTGTGATGTGATGTTTGTTGTCTCTGTTGTTGTGATGTATTGTTGTGGTGTTGTCTGATGTATTGTTGTCTCTTTGTGGTGTTGTCTGATGTATTGTTGTCTCTTTGTGGTGTTGTCTGATGTATTGTTGTCTCTTTGTGTGTTGTCTGATGTTTGTTGTCTGATGTATTGTTGTCTCTTTGTGTTCTCTGTGTTGTCTGATGTATTGTTGTCTCTTTGTGGTGTTGTCTGATGTATTGTTGTCTCTTTGTGGTGTTGTCTGATGTATTGTTGTCTCTTTGTGGTGTTGTCTGATGTATTGTTGTCTCTTTGTGGTGTTGTCTGATGTATTGTTGTCTCTTTGTGGTGTTGACTGATGTATTGTTGTCTCTTTGTGGTGTTGTCTGATGTATTGTTGTCTCTTTGTGTGTTGTCTGATGTTGTTGTCTGATGTATTGTTGTCTTTGTGGTGTTGTCTGATGTATTGTTGTCTCTTTGTGGTGTTGTCTGATGTATTGTTGTGGTGTTGTCTGATGTATTGTTGTCTCTTTGTGGTGTTGTCTGATGTATTGTTGTCTCTTTGTGGTGTTGTCTGATGTATTGTTGTCTCTTTGTGGTGTTGTCTGTGTCTCTTTGTTGTCTGATGTATTGTTGTCTCTTTGTGGTGTTGTCTGATGTATTGTTGTCTCTTGTGGTGTTGACTGATGTATTGTTGTCTCTTTGTGGTGTTGTCTGATGTATTGTTGTCTCTTTGTGGTGTTGTCTGATGTATTGTTGTCTCTTTGTGGTGTTGTCTCTTTGTGGTGTTGACTGATGTATTGTTGTCTCTTTGTGGTGTTGTCTGATGTATTGTTGTCTGATGTATTGTTGTCTCTTTGTGGTGTTGTCTGATGTATTGTTGTCTGATGTATTGTTGTCTGATGTATTGTTGTCTCTGTGTATTGTTGTCTGATGTATTGTTGTCTGATGTATTGTTGTCTGATGTATTGTTGTCTCTTTGTGGTGTTGTCTGATGTATTGTTGTCTCTTTGTGGTGTTGTCTGATGTATTGTTGTCTCTTTGTGGTGTTGTCTGATGTATTGTTGTCTGATGTATTGTTGTCTTTGTGGTGTTGTCTGATGTATTGTTGTCTGATGTATTGTTGTGTATTGTTGTCTGATGTGGTGTTGTCTGATGTATTGTTGTCTGATTTATTGTTGTCTCTTTGTGGTGTTGTCTGATGTATTGTTGTCTGATTGTGGTGTTGTCTGATGTATTGTTGTCTCTTTTGTTGTCTCTGTGTGTGTTGTCTGATGTATTGTTGTCTCTTTGTGGTGTTGTCTGATGTATTGTTGTCTCTTTGTGGTGTTGTCTGATGTATTGTTGTCTCTTTGTGGTGTTGTCTGATGTATTGTTGTCTCTTTGTGGTGTTGTCTGATGTATTGTTGTCTCTTTGTGGTGTGGTGTTGTCTGATGTATTGTTGTCTCTTTGTGGTGTTGTCTGATGTATTGTTGTCTCTTTGTGGTGTTGTCTGATGTATTGTTGTCTCTTTGTGGTGTTGTCTGATGTATTGTCTCTTTGTGGTGTTGATGTATTGTTGTCTCTTTGTGGTGTTGTCTGATGTATTGTTGTCTGATGTATTGTTGTCTCTTTGTGGTGTTGTCTGATGTATTGTCTCTTTGTGGTGTTGTCTGATGTATTGTTGTCTGATGTATTGTTGTCTCTTTGTGGTGTTGTCTGATGTATTGTCTCTTTGTGGTGTTGACTGATGTATTGTTGTCTCTTTGTGGTGTTGTCTGATGTATTGTTGTCTCTTTGTGGTGTTGTCTGATGTATTGTTGTCTCTTTGTGGTGTTGTCTCTTTGTGGTGTTGTCTGATGTATTGTTGTCTCTTTGTGGTGTTGTCTGATGTATTGTCTCTTTGTGGTGTTGACTGATGTATTGTTGTCTCTTTGTGGTGTTGTCTGATGTATTGTTGTCTCTTTGTGGTGTTGTCTGATGTATTGTTGTCTCTTTGTGGTGTTGTCTCTTTGTGGTGTTGACTGATGTATTGTTGTCTCTTTGTGGTGTTGTCTGATGTATTGTTGTCTGATGTATTGTTGTCTCTTTGTGGTGTTGTCTGATGTATTGTTGTCTGATGTATTGTTGTCTCTTTGTGGTGTTGTCTGATGTATTGTTGTCTCTTTGTGGTGTTGTCTGATGTATTGTTGTCTGATGTGGTGTTGTTGTGATGTATTGTTGTCTCTTTGTGGTGTTGTCTGATGTATTGTTGTCTCTTTGTGGTGTTGTCTGATGTATTGTTGTCTCTTTGTGGTGTTGTCTGATGTATTGTTGTCTCTTTGTGGTGTTGACTGATGTATTGTCTCTTTGTGGTGTTGACTGATGTATTGTTGTCTCTTTGTGGTGTTGTCTGATGTATTGTCTCTTTGTGGTGTTGTCTGATGTATTGTTGTCTGATGTATTGTTGTCTCTTTGTGGTGTTGTCTGATGTATTGTCTCTTTGTGGTGTTGACTGATGTATTGTTGTCTCTTTGTGGTGTTGTCTGATGTATTGTTGTCTCTTTGTGGTGTTGTCTGATGTATTGTTGTCTCTTTGTGGTGTTGTCTCTTTGTGGTGTTGTCTGATGTATTGTTGTCTCTTTGTGGTGTTGTCTGATGTATTGTTGTCTCTTTGTGGTGTTGTCTGATGTATTGTTGTCTCTTTGTAGTGTTGTCTGATGTATTGTTGTCTGATGTATTGTTGTCTGATGTATTGTTGTCTCTTTGTATTGTTGTCTGATGTATTGTTGTCTCTTTGTGGTGTTGTCTGATGTATTGTTGTCTCTTTGTGGTGTTGTCTGATGTATTGTTGTCTCTTTGTGGTGTTGTCTGATGTATTGTTGTATGATGTATTGTTGTCTCTTTGTGGTGTTGTCTGATGTATTGTTGTCTCTTTGTGGTGTTGTCTGATGTATTGTTGTCTCTTTGTGGTGTTGTCTGATGTATTGTTGTCTGATGTATTGTTGTCTCTTTGTGGTGTTGTCTGATGTATTGTGGTCTGATGTATTGTTGTCTCTTTGTGGTGTTGTCTGATGTATTGTTGTCTCTTTGTGGTGTTGTCTGATGTATTGTTGTCTGATTTGTTGTTGTCTCTTTGTTGTCTGATGTGTTGTCTGATGTATTGATGTCTCTTTGTGCTGTTGTCTGATGTATTGTCTCTTTGTGGTGTTGACTGATGTATTGTTGTCTCTTTGTGGTGTTGTCTGATGTATTGTTGTCTGATGTATTGTTGTCTCTTTGTGGTGTTGTCTGATGTATTGTTGTCTCTTTGTATTGTTGTCTGATGTATTGTTGTCTCTTTGTGGTGTTGTCTGATGTATTGTTGTCTCTTTGTGGTGTTGTGATAGATAGATAGACTATCTACCTCACATTCAACTATGTATCAACTGATGAACACTTTAGTTTCCCCTCTGTAGATATGCTTTGGGAAATCCATATAAAGACTGTTTATTTAAGTTAATATTTAAACTTGTCCACAATCTGTAACTGTTGTTGGGATGAATGACATGGCCATTTTAACACAGGAGTCAGATGGAGAAATGCACCAAGAGGGGAACAAACTGTCACTATATTTAAACTTGTCTTTCCTGTTGGGAAACAAACTGTCACTATATTTAAACTTGTCTTTCCTGTTGGGAAACAAACTGTCACTATATTTAAACTTGTCTTTCCTGTTGGGAAACAAACTGTCACTATATTTAAACTTGTCTTTCCTGTCTTTCCTGTTGGGAAACAAACTGTCACTATATTTAAACTTGTCTTTCCTGTTGGGAAACAAACTGTCACTATATTTAAACTTGTCTTTCC
>NC_088421.1:56051785-56074139 GCF_034236695.1 Oncorhynchus nerka | reverse complement strand
CCACAACGAGACAACAATACATCAGACAACACCACAAAGAGACAACAATACATCAGACAACACCACAAAGAGACAACAATACATCAGACAACACCACAAAGAGACAACAATACATCAGACAACAATACAAACAGACAACAATACATCAGACAACACCACAAAATAGACAACAATACATCAGACAACAATACATCAGACAACAATACATCAAACAACACCACACAGAGACAACAATACATCAGACAACAATACATCAGACAACAATACATCAGACAACACCACAAAGAGACAACAATACATCAGACAACAATACAAAGAGACAACAATACATCAGACAACACCACAAAGAGACAACAATACATCAGACAACACCACAAAGAGACAACAATACATCAGACAACACCACAAAGAGACAACAATACATCAGACACCACAAACATCAGACAACAATACATCAGACAACACCACAAAGAGACAACAATACATCAGACAACACCACAAAGAGACAACAATACATCAGACAACACCACAAAGAGACAACAATACATCAGACAACACCACAAAGAGACAACAATACATCAGACAACACCACAAAGAGACAACAATACATCAGACAACACCACAAAGAGACAACAATACATCAGACAACACCACAAAGAGACAACAATACATCAGACAACACCACAAAGAGACAACAATACATCAGACAACACCACAAAGAGACAACAATACATCAGACAACAATACATCAGACAACAATACATCAGACAACACCACAAAGAGACAACAATACATCAGACAACACCACAAAGAGACAACAATACATCAGACAACAATACATCAGACAACAATACATCAGACAACACCACAAAGAGACAACAATACATCAGACAACACCACAAAGAGACAACAATAAATCAGACAACACCACAAAGAGACAACAATACATCAGACAACAATACATCAGACAACACCACAAAGAGACAACAATACATCAGACAACACCACAAAGAGACAACAATACATCAGACAACACCACAAAGAGACAACAATACATCAGACAACACCACAAAGAGACAACAATACATCAGACAACACCACAAAGAGACAACAATACATCAGACAACACCACAAAGAGACAACAATACATCAGACAACACCACAAAGAGACAACAATACATCAGACAACACCACAAAGAGACAACAATACATCAGACAACACCACAAAGAGACAACAATACATCAGACAACACCACAAAGAGACAACAATACATCAGACAACACCACAAAGAGACAACAATACATCAGACAACACCACAAAGAGACAACAATACATCAGACAACAAAAGAGACAACAATACATCAGACAACACCACAAAGAGACAACAATACATCAGACAACACCACAAAGAGACAACAATACATCAGACAACACCACAAAGAGACAACAATACATCAGACAACACCACAAAGAGACAACAATACATCAGACAACACCACAAAGAGACAACAATACATCAGACAACAATACATCAGACAACACCACAAAGAGACAACAATACATCAGACAACACCACAAAGAGACAACAATACATCAGACAACACCACAAAGAGACAACAATACATCAGACAACACCACAAAGAGACAACAATACATCAGACAACAATACATCAGACAACAATACATCAGACAACACCACAACGAGACAACAATACATCAGACAACACCACAAAGAGACAACAATACATCAGACAACACCACAACGAGACAACAATACATCAGTCAACACCACAAAGAGACAACAATACATCATACAACACCACAAAGAGACAACAATACATCAGACAACACCACAAAGAGACAACAATACACAAAGAGACAACAATACATCAGACAACACCACAAAGAGACAACAATACATCAGACAACACCACAAAGAGACAACAATACATCAGACAACAATACATCAGACAACAATACATCAGACAACAATACAAAGAGACAACAATACATCAGACAACACCACAAAGAGACAACAATACATCAGACAACACCACAAAGAGACAACAATACATCAGACAACACCACAAAGAGACAACAATACATCAGACAACACCACAAAGAGACAACAATACATCAGACAACACCACAAAGAGACAACAATACATCAGACAACAATACATCAGACAACACCACAAAGAGACAACAATACATCAGACAACACCACAAAGAGACAACAATACATCAGACAACACCACAAAGAGACAACAATACATCAGACAACACCACAAAGAGACAATACATCAGACAACACCACAAAGAGACAACAATACATCAGACAACACCACAAAGAGACAACAATACATCAGACAACACCACAAAGAGACAACAATACATCAGACAACACCACAAAGAGACAACAATACATCAGACAACACCACAAAGAGACAACAATACATCAGACAACACCACAACAGAGACAACAATACATCAGACAACACCACAAAGAGACAACAATACATCAGACAACAATACATCCAACACAAAAGAGACAACAATACATCAGACAACACCACAAAGAGACAACAATACATCAGACAACACCACAAAGAGACAACAATACATCAGACAACACCACAAAGAGACAACAATACATCAGACAACACCACAAAGAGACAACAATACATCAGACAACACCACAAAGAGACAACAATACATCAGACAACACCACAAAGAGACAACAATACATCAGACAACACCACAAAGAGACAACAATACATCAGACAACACCACAAAGAGACAACAATACATCAGACAACACCACAAAGAGACAACAATACATCAGACAACACCACAAAGAGACAACAATACATCAGACAACACCACAAAGAGACAACAATACATCAGACAACACCACAAAGAGACAACAATACATCAGACAACACCACAAAGAGACAACAATACATCAGACAACACCACAAAGAGACAACAATACATCAGACAACACCACAAAGAGACAACAATACATCAGACAACACAACAAAGAGACAACAATACATCAGACAACACCACAAAGAGACAACAATACATCAGACAACACCACAAAGAGACAACAATACATCAGACAACAATACATCAGACAACAATACATCAGACAACAATACATCAGACAACACCACAAAGAGACAACAATACATCAGACAACAATACAAAGAGACAACAATACATCAGACAACACAACAAAGAGACAACAATACATCAGACAACACCACAAAGAGACAACAATACATCAGACAACACAACAAAGAGACAACAATACATCAGACAACACCACAAAGAGACAACAATACATCAGACAACACCACAAAGAGACAACAATACATCAGACAACACCACAAAGAGACAACAATACATCAGACAACACCACAAAGAGACAACAATACATCAGACAACACCACAAAGAGACAACAATACATCAGACAACACCACAAAGAGACAACAATACATCAGACAACACCACAAAGAGACAACAATACATCAGACAACACCACAAAGAGACAACAATACATCAGACAACACCACAAAGAGACAACAATACATCAGACAACACCACAAAGAGACAACAATACATCAGACAACACCACAAAGAGACAACAATACATCAGACAACACCACAAAGAGACAACAATACATCAGACAACACCACAAAGAGACAACAATACATCAGACAACACCACAAAGAGACAACAATACATCAGACAACACCACAAAGAGACAACAATACATCAGACAACACCACAAAGAGACAACAACACATCAAAGACAACAATACATCAGACAACACCACAAAGAGACAACAATACATCAGACAACACCACAAAGAGACAACAATACATCAGACAACACCACAAAGAGACAACAATACATCAGACAACACCACAAAGAGACAACAATACATCAGACAACACCACAAAGAGACAACAATACATCAGACAACACCACAAAGAGACAACAATACATCAGACAACACCACAAAGAGACAACAATACATCAGACAACACCACAAAGAGACAACAATACATCAGACAACACCACAAAGAGACAACAATACATCAGACAACACCACAAAGAGACAACAATACATCACAACACCACAAAGAGACAACAATACATCAGACAACACCACAAAGAGACAACAATACATCAGACAACACCACAAAGAGACAACAATACATCAGACAACACCACAAAGAGACAACAATACATCAGACAACACCACAAAGAGACAACAATACATCAGACAACACCACAAAGAGACAACAATACATCAGACAACAACATCCACAAAAAGAGACAACAATACATCAGACAACACCACAAAAGACAACAATACATCAGACAACACCACAAAGAGACAACAATACATCAGACAACACCACAAAGAGACAACAATACATCAGACAACACCACAAAGAGACAACAATACATCAGACAACACCACAAAGAGACAACAATACATCAGACAACACCACAAAGAGACAACAATACATCAGACAACACCACAAAGAGACAACAATACATCTGTAAACACCACAAAGAGACAACAATACATCAGACAACACCACAAAGAGACAACAATACATCAGACAACATCACAAAGAGACAACAATACATCAGACAACAATACATCAGACAACACCACAAAGAGACAACAATACATCAGACAACACCACAAAGAGACAACAATACATCAGACAACACCACAAAGAGACAACAATACATCAGACAACACCACAAAGAGACAACAATACATCAGACAACACCACAAAGAGACAACAATACATCAGACAACACCACAAAGAGACAACAATACATCAGACAACACCACAAAGAGACAACAATACATCAGACAACACCACAAAGAGACAACAATACATCAGACAACACCACAAAGAGACAACAATACATCAGACAACAATACAAAGACAACAATACATCAGACAACACCACAAAGAGACAACAATACATCAGACAACACCACAAAGAGACAACAATACATCAGACAACACCACAAAGAGACAACAATACATCAGACAACACCACAAAGAGACAACAATACATCAGACAACACCACAAAGAGACAACAATACATCAGACAACACCACAAAGAGACAACAATACATCAGACAACACCACAAAGAGACAACAATACATCAGACAACACCACAAAGAGACAACAATACATCAGACAACACCACAAAGACAACAATACATCAGACAACACACAAAGAGACAACAATACATCAGACAACAATACATCAGACAACACCACAAAGAGACAACAATACATCAGACAACACCACAAAGAGACAACAATACATCAGACAACACCACAAAGAGACAACAATACATCAGACAACACCACAAAGAGACAACAATACATCAGACAACACCACAAAGAGACAACAATACATCAGACAACAATACAAAGACAACAACAATACATCAGACAACAATACATCAGACAACACCACAAAGAGACAACAATACATCAGACAACACCACAAAGAGACAACAATACATCAGACAACACCACAAAGAGACAACAATACATCAGACAACACCACAAAGAGACAACAATACATCAGACAACACCACAAAGAGACAACAATACATCAGACAACAATACATCAGACAACACCACAAAGAGACAACAATACATCAGACAACACCACAAAGAGACAACACAATACATCAGACAACACCACAACGAGACAACAATACATCAGACAACACCACAAAGAGACAACAATACATCAGACAACACCACAAAGAGACAACAATACATCAGACAACACCACAAAGAGACAACAATACATCAGACAACAATACAAAGAGACAACAATACATCAGACAACAATACATCAGACAACAATACATCAGACAACACCACAAAGAGACAACAATACATCAGACAACACCACAAAGAGACAACAATACATCAGACAACACCACAAAGAGACAACAATACATCAGACAACACCACAAAGAGACAACAATACATCAGACAACACCACAAAGAGACAACAATACATCAGACAACACCACAAAGAGACAACAATACATCAGACAACACCACAAAGAGACAACAATACATCAGACAACACCACAAAAAGAGACAACAATACATCAGACAACACCACAAAGAGACAACAATACATCAGACAACACCACAATACAGACAACAATACATCAGACAACAATACATCAGACAACACCACAAAGAGACAACAATACATCAGACAACACCACAAAGAGACAACAATACATCAGACAACAATACATCAGACAACAATACATCAGACAACACCACAAAGAGACAACAATACATCAGACAACACCACAAAGAGACAACAATACATCAGACAACACCACAAAGAGACAACAATACATCAGACAACACAAAGAGACAACAATACATCAGACAACACCACAAAGAGACAACAATACATCAGACAACACCACAAAGAGACAACAATACATCAGACAACACCACAAAGAGACAACAATACATCAGACAACACCACAAAGAGACAACAATACATCAGACAACATCACAAAGAGACAACAATACATCAGACAACAATACATCAGACAACACCACAAAGAGACAACAATACATCAGACAACACCACAAAGAGACAACAATACATCAGACAACACCACAAAGAGACAACAATACATCAGACAACACCACAAAGAGACAACAATACATCAGACAACACCACAAAGAGACAACAATACATCAGACAACACCACAAAGAGACAACAATACATCAGACAACACCACAAAGAGACAACAATACATCAGACAACAATACAAAGAGACAACAATACATCAGACAACACCACAAAGAGACAACAATACATCAGACAACAATACAAAGAGACAACAATACATCAGACAACAATACAAAGAGACAACAATACATCAGACAACACCACAAAGAGACAACAATACATCAGACAACACCACAAAGAGACAACAATACATCAGACAACACCACAAAGAGACAACAATACATCAGACAACACCACAAAGAGACAACAATACATCAGACAACACCACAAAGAGACAACAATACATCAGACAACACCACAAAGAGACAACAATACATCAGAACACCACAAAGAGACAACAATACATCAAAACACCACAAAGAGACAACAATACATCAGACAACACCACAAAGAGACAACAATACATCAGACAACACCACAAAGAGACAACAATACATCAGACAACAATACATCAGACAACACCACAAAGAGACAACAATACATCAGACAACACCACAAAGAGACAACAATACATCAGACAACACCACAAAGAGACAACAATACATCAGACAACACCACAAAGAGACAACAATACATCAGACAACACCACAAAGAGACAACAATACATCAGACAACACAGACAACACCACAATACAGACAACAATACATCAGACAACACCACAAAGAGACAACAATACATCAGACAACACATCACAAAGAGACAACAATACATCAGACAACACCACAAAGAGACAACAATACATCAGACAACACCACAAAGAGACAACAATACATCAGACAACATCACACAGAGACAACAATACATCAGACATCAATACATCAGACAACACCACAAAGAGACAACAATACATCAGACAACACCACAAAGAGACAACAATACATCAGACAACACCACAAAGAGACAACAATACATCAGACAACACCACAAAGAGACAACAATACATCAGACAACACCACAAAGAGACAACAATACATCAGACAACACCACAAAGAGACAACAATACATCAGACAACAATACATCAGACAACAATACATCAGACAACACCACAAAGAGACAACAATACATCAGACAACACCACAAAGAGACAACAATACATCAGACAACACCACAAAGAGACAACAATACATCAGACAACACCACAAAGAGACAACAATACATCAGACAACACCACAAAGAGACAACAATACATCAGACAACACCACAAAGAGACAACAATACATCAGACAACAATAAATCAGACAACAATACATCAGACAACACCACAAAGAGACAACAATACATCAGACAACACCACAAAGAGACAACAATACATCAGACAACACCACAAAGAGACAACAATACATCAGACAACACCACAAAGAGACAACAATACATCAGACAACACCACAAAGAGACAACAATACATCAGAACACCACAAAGAGACAACAATACATCAGACAACACCACAAAGAGACAACAATACATCAGACAACACCACAAAGAGACAACAATACATCAGACAACACCACAAAGAGACAACAATACATCAGACAACACCACAAAGAGACAACAATACATCAGACAACACCACAAAGAGACAACAATACATCAGACAACACCACAAAGAGACAACAATACATCAGACAACAACACAACACAAAAGAGACAACAATACATCAGACAACACCACAAAGAGACAACAATACATCAGACAACACCACAAAGAGACAACAATACATCAGACAACACCACAAAGAGACAACAATACATCAGACAACACCACAAAGAGACAACAATACATCAGACAACACTACAAAGACAACAATACATCAGACAACACCACAAAGAGACAACAATACATCAGACAACACCACAAAGAGACAACAATACATCAGACAACACCACAAAGAGACAACAATACATCAGACAACACCACAAAGAGACAACAATACATCAGACAACACCACAAAGAGACAACAATACATCAGACAACACCACAAAGAGACAACAATACATCAGACAACACCACAAAGAGACAACAATACATCAGACAACACCACAAAGAGACAACAATACATCAGAACACCACAAAGAGACAACAATACATCAGACAACACCACAAAGAGACAACAATACATCAGACAACACCACAAAGAGACAACAATACATCAGACAACACCACAAAGAGACAACAATACATCAGACAACACCACAAAGACAACAATACATCAGACAACACCACAAAGAGACAACAATACATCAGACAACAATACAAAGAGACAACAATACATCAGACAACACCACAAAGAGACAACAATACATCAGACAACACCACAAAGAGACAACAATACATCAGACAACACCACAAAGAGACAACAATACATCTGTAAACACCACAAAGAGACAACAATACATCAGACAACACCACAAAGAGACAACAATACATCAGACAACACCACAAAGAGACAACAATACATCAGACAACACCACAAAGAGACAACAATACATCAGACAACACCACAAAGAGACAACAATACATCAGACAACACCACAAAGAGACAACAATACATCAGACAACACCACAAAGAGACAACAATACATCAGACAACACCACAAAGAGACAACAATACATCAGACAACACCACAAAGAGACAACAATACATCAGACAACACCACAAAGAGACAACAATACATCAGACAACACCACAAAGAGACAACAATACATCAGACAACACCACAAAGAGACAACAATACATCAGACAACAATACATCAGACAACACCACAAAGAGACAACAATACATCAGACAACACCACAAAGAGACAACAATACATCAGACAACACCACAAAGAGACAACAATACATCAGACAACACCACAAAGAGACAACAATACATCAGACAACAATACATCAGACAACACCACAAAGAGACAACAATACATCAGACAACACCACAAAGAGACAACAATACATCAGACAACAATACAAAGAGACAACAATACATCAGACAACACCACAAAGAGACAACAATACATCAGACAACACCACAAAGAGACAACAATACATCAGACAACACCACAAAGAGACAACAATACATCAGACAACACCACAAAGAGACAACAATACATCAGACAACACCACAAAGAGACAACAATACATCAGACAACACCACAAAGAGACAACAATACATCAGACAACACCACAAAGAGACAACAATACATCAGACAACACCACAAAGAGACAACAATACATCAGACAACACCACAAAGAGACAACAATACATCAGACAACAATACACAAAGAGACAACAATACATCAGACAACACCACAAAGAGACAACAATACATCAGACAACACCACAAAGAGACAACAATACATCAGACAACACCACAAAGAGACAACAATACATCAGACAACACCACAAAGAGACAACAATACATCAGACAACACCACAAAGAGACAACAATACATCAGACAACACCACAAAGAGACAACAATACATCAGACAACACCACAAAGAGACAACAATACATCAGACAACACCACAAAGAGACAACAATACATCAGACAACACCACAAAGAGACAACAATACATCAGACAACACCACAAAGAGACAACAATACATCAGACAACACCACAAAGAGACAACAATACATCAGACAACACCACAAAGAGACAACAATACATCAGACAACACCACAAAGAGACAACAATACATCAGACAACACCACAAAGAGACAACAATACATCAGAGACAACAATACATCAGACAACAATACAAGACAACACCACAAAGAGACAACAATACATCAGACAACACCACAAAGAGACAACAATACATCAGACAACACCACAAAGAGACAACAATACATCAGACAACACCACAAAGAGACAACAATACATCAGACAACACCACAAAGAGACAACAATACATCAGACAACACCACAAAGAGACAACAATACATCAGACAACACCACAAAGAGACAACAATACATCAGACAACACCACAAAGAGACAACAATACATCAGACAACACCACAAAGAGACAACAATACATCAGACAACACCACAAAGAGACAACAATACATCAGACAACAATACATCAGACAACAATACATCAGACAACACCACAAAGAGACAACAATACATCAGACAACACCACAAAGAGACAACAATACATCAGACAACACCACAAAGAGACAACAATACATCAGACAACACCACAAAGAGACAACAATACATCAGACAACACCACAAAGAGACAACAATACATCAGACAACACCACAAAGAGACAACAATACATCAGACAACACCACAAAGAGACAACAATACATCAGACAACACCACAAAGAGACAACAATACATCAGACAACACCACAAAGAGACAACAATACATCAGACAACACCACAAAGAGACAACAATACATCAGACAACACCACAAAGAGACAACAATACATCAGACAACACCACAAAGAGACAACAATACATCAGACAACACCACAAAGAGACAACAATACATCAGACAACACCACAAAGAGACAACAATACATCAGACAACACCACAAAGAGACAACAATACATCAGACAACACCACAAAGAGACAACAATACATCAGACAACAATACATCAGACAACACCACAAAGAGACAACAATACATCAGACAACACCACAAAGAGACAACAATACATCAGACAACACCACAAAGAGACAACAATACATCAGACAACACCACAAAGAGACAACAATACATCAGACAACACCACAAAGAGACAACAATACATCAGACAACACCACAAAGAGACAACAATACATCAGACATCAATACATCAGACAACACCACAAAGAGACAACAATACATCAGACAACACCACAAAGAGACAACAATACATCAGACAACACCACAAAGAGACAACAATACATCAGACAACACCACAAAGAGACAACAATACATCAGACAACACCACAAAGAGACAACAATACATCAGACAACACCACAAAGAGACAACAATACATCAGACAACACCACAAAGAGACAACAATACATCAGACAACACCACAAAGAGACAACAATACATCAGACAACACCACAAAGAGACAACAATACATCAGACAACAATACATCAGACAACACCACAAAGAGACAACAATACAACAATACAGACAACACCACAAAGAGACAACAATACATCAGACAACACCACAAAGAGACAACAATACATCAGACAACACCACAAAGAGACAACAATACATCAGACAACACCACAAAGAGACAACAATACATCAGACAACACCACAAAGAGACAACAATACATCAGACAACACCACAAAGAGACAACAATACATCAGACAACACCACAAAGAGACAACAATACATCAGACAACACCACAAAGAGACAACAATACATCAGACAACACCACAAAGAGACAACAATACATCAGACAACACCACAAAGAGACAACAATACATCAGACAACAATACATCAGACAACACCACAAAGAGACAACAATACATCAGACAACACCACAAAGAGACAACAATACATCAGACAACACCACAAAGAGACAACAATACATCAGACAACACCACAAAGAGACAACAATACATCAGACAACAATACATCAGACAACACCACAAAGAGACAACAATACATCAGACAACACCACAAAGAGACAACAATACATCAGACAACACCACAAAGAGACAACAATACATCAGACAACACCACAAAGAGACAACAATACATCAGACAACACCACAAAGAGACAACAATACATCAGACAACACCACAAAGAGACAACAATACATCAGACAACAATACATCAGACAACACCACAAAGAGACAACAATACATCAGACAACACCACAAAGAGACAACAATACATCAGACAACACCACAAAGAGACAACAATACATCAGACAACACCACAAAGAGACAACAATACATCAGACAACACCACAAAGAGACAACAATACATCAGACAACACCACAAAGAGACAACAATACATCAGACAACACCACAAAGAGACAACAATACATCAGACAACACCACAAAGAGACAACAATACATCAGACAACACCACAAAGAGACAACAATACATCAGACAACAATACATCAGACAACACCACAAAGAGACAACAATACATCAGACAACAACAAATCAGACAACAATACATCAGACAACACCACAAAGAGACAACAATACATCAGACAACACCACAAAGAGACAACAATACATCAGACAACACCACAAAGAGACAACAATACATCAGACAACACCACAAAGAGACAACAATACATCAGACAACACCACAAAGAGACAACAATACATCAGACAACACCACAAAGAGACAACAATACATCAGACAACACCACAAAGAGACAACAATACATCAGACAACACCACAAAGAGACAACAATACATCAGACAACACCACAAAGAGACAACAATACATCAGACAACACCACAAAGAGACAACAATACATCAGACAACACCACAAAGAGACAACAATACATCAGACAACACCACAAAGAGACAACAATACATCAGACAACACCACAAAGAGACAACAATACATCAGACAACACCACAAAGAGACAACAATACATCAGACAACACCACAAAGAGACAACAATACATCAGACAACACCACAAAGAGACAACAATACATCAGACAACACCACAAAGAGACAACAATACATCAGACAACACCACAAAGAGACAACAATACATCAGACAACACCACAAAGAGACAACAATACATCAGACAACACCACAAAGAGACAACAATACAATACATCAGACAACACCACAAAGAGACAACAATACATCAGACAACACCACAAAGAGACAACAATACATCAGACAACACCACAAAGAGACAACAATACATCAGACAACACCACAAAGAGACAACAATACATCAGACAACACCACAAAGAGACAACAATACATCAGACAACACCACAAAGAGACAACAACAATACATCAGACAACACCACAAAGAGACAACAATACATCAGACAACACCACAAAGAGACAACAATACATCAGACAACACCACAAAGAGACAACAATACATCAGACAACACCACAAAGAGACAACAATACATCAGACAACACCACAAAGAGACAACAATACATCAGACAACACCACAAAGAGACAACAATACATCAGACAACACCACAAAGAGACAACAATACATCAGACAACAATACATCAGACAACAATACATCAGACAACAATACATCAGACAACACCACAAAGAGACAACAATACATCAGACAACACCACAAAGAGACAACAATACATCAGACAACACCACAAAGAGACAACAATACATCAGACAACACCACAAAGAGACAACAATACATCAGACAACACCACAAAGAGACAACAATACATCAGACAACACCACAAAGAGACAACAATACATCAGACAACACCACAAAGAGACAACAATACATCAGACAACACCACAAAGAGACAACAATACATCAGACAACAACACACAAAGACAACAATACATCAGACAACACCACAAAGAGACAACAATACATCAGACAACACCACAAAGAGACAACAATACATCAGACAACACCACAAAGAGACAACAATACATCAGACAACACCACAAAGAGACAACAATACATCAGACAACACCACAAAGAGACAACAATACATCAGACAACATCACACAGAGACAACAATACATCAGACAACAATACATCAGACAACACCACAAAGAGACAACAATACATCAGACAACACCACAAAGAGACAACAATACATCAGACAACACCACAAAGAGACAACAATACATCAGACAACACCACAAAGAGACAACAATACATCAGACAACAATACATCAGACAACACCACAAAGAGACAACAATACATCAGACAACACCACAAAGAGACAACAATACATCAGACAACACCACAAAGAGACAACAATACATCAGACAACACCACAAAGAGACAACAATACATCAGACAACACCACAAAGAGACAACAATACATCAGACAACACCACAAAGAGACAACAATACATCAGACAACAATACATCAGACAACAATACATCAGACAACACCACAAAGAGACAACAATACATCAGACAACACCACAAAGAGACAACAATACATCAGACAACACCACAAAGAGACAACAATACATCAGACAACACCACAAAGAGACAACAATACATCAGACAACACCACAAAGAGACAACAATACATCAGACAACACCACAAAGAGACAACAATACATCAGACAACACCACAAAGAGACAACAATACATCAGACAACAATACAAAGAGACAACAATACATCAGACAACACCACAACAATACATCAGACAACAATACATCAGACAACAATACATCAGACAACACCACAAAGAGACAACAATACATCAGACAACACCACAAAGAGACAACAATACATCAGACAACACCACAAAGAGACAACAATACATCAGACAACACCACAAAGAGACAACAATACATCAGACAACACCACAAAGAGACAACAATACATCAGACAACACCACAAAGAGACAACAATACATCAGACAACACCACAAAGAGACAACAATACATCAGACAACACACAAAGAGACAACAATACATCAGACAAGACAACAATACATCAGACAACACCACAAAGAGACAACAATACATCAGACAACACCACAAAGAGACAACAATACATCAGACAACACCACAAAGAGACAACAATACATCAGACAACACCACAAAGAGACAACAATACATCAGACAACACCACAAAGAGACAACAATACATCAGACAACACCACAAAGAGACAACAATACATCAGACAACACCACAAAGAGACAACAATACATCAGACAACACCACAAAGAGACAACAATACATCAGACAACACCACAAAGAGACAACAATACATCAGACAACACCACAAAGAGACAACAATACATCAGACAACACCACAAAGACAACAATACATCAGACAACACCACAAAGAGACAACAATACATCAGACAACACCACAAAGAGACAACAATACATCAGACAACAATACAAAGAGACAACAATACATCAGACAACACCACAAAGAGACAACAATACATCAGACAACACCACAAAGAGACAACAATACATCAGACAACACCACAAAGAGACAACAATACATCAGACAACACCACAAAAAGAGACAACAATACATCAGACAACACCACAAAGAGACAACAATACATCAGACAACACCACAAAGAGACAACAATACATCAGACAACACCACAAAGAGACAACAATACATCAGACAACAATACACAGACAACACCACAAAGAGACAACAATACATCAGACAACAATACAAAGAGACAACAATACATCAGACAACACCACAAAGAGACAACAATACATCAGACAACACCACAAAGAGACAACAATACATCAGACAACACCACAAAGAGACAACAATACATCAGACAACACCACAAAGAGACAACAATACATCAGACAACACCACAAAGAGACAACAATACATCAGACAACACCACAAAGAGACAACAATACATCAGACAACACCACAAAGAGACAACAATACATCAGACAACACCACAAAGAGACAACAATACATCAGACAACACCACAAAGAGACAACAATACATCAGACAACACCACAAAGAGACAACAATACATCAGACAACACCACAAAGAGACAACAATACATCAGACAACAATACAAAGAGACAACAATACATCAGACAACACCACAAAGAGACAACAATACATCAGACAACACCACAAAGAGACAACAATACATCAGACAACACCACAAAGAGACAACAATACATCAGACAACACCACAAAGAGACAACAATACATCAGACAACACCACAAAGAGACAACAATACATCAGACAACACCACAAAGAGACAACAATACATCAGACAACACCACAAAGAGACAACAATACATCAGACAACACCACAAAGAGACAACAATACATCAGACAACACCACAAAGAGACAACAATACATCAGACAACAATACATCAGACAACACCACAAAGAGACAACAATACATCAGACAACACCACAAAGAGACAACAATACATCAGACAACACCACAAAGAGACAACAATACATCAGACAACACCACAAAGACAACAATACATCAGACAACACCACAAAGAGACAACAATACATCAGACAACACCACAAAGAGACAACAATACATCAGACAACACCACAAAGAGACAACAATACATCAGACAACACCACAAAGAGACAACAATACATCAGACAACACCACAAAGAGACAACAATACATCAGACAACACCACAAAGAGACAACAATACATCAGACAACACCACAAAGAGACAACAATACATCAGACAACACCACAAAGAGACAACAATACATCAGACAACACCACAAACATCAGACAACAGACAACAATACATCAGACAACACCACAAAGAGACAACAATACATCAGACAACACCACAAAGAGACAACAATACATCAGACAACACCACAAAGAGACAAACCAAACATCAGACAACACATCAGACAACAATACATCAGACAACACCACAAAGAGACAACAATACATCAGACAACACCACAAAGAGACAACAATACATCAGACAACACCACAAAGAGACAACAATACATCAGACAACACCACAAAGAGACAACAATACATCAGACAACACCACAAAGAGACAACAATACATCAGACAACACCACAAAGAGACAACAATACATCAGACAACACCACAAAGAGACAACAATACATCAGACAACACCACAAGAGACAACAATACAAGAGACAACAATACATCAGACAACACCACAAAGAGACAACAATACATCAGACAACACCACAAAGAGACAACAATACATCAGACAACACCACAAAGAGACAACAATACATCAGACAACACCACAAAGAGACAACAATACATCAGACAACACCACAAAGAGACAACAATACATCAGACAACACCACAAAGAGACAACAATACATCAGACAACACCACAAAGAGACAACAATACATCAGACAACACCACAAAGAGACAACAATACATCAGACAACACCACACATCAGACAACAATACATCAGACAACACCACACAGAGACAACAATACATCAGACAACACCACAAACAGACAACAATACATCAGACAACACCACAAAGAGACAACAATACATCAGACAACAATACATCAGACAACAACAAGACAACAATACATCAGACAACACCACAAAGAGACAACAATACATCAGACAACACCACAAAGAGACAACAATACATCAGACAACACCACAAAGAGACAACAATACATCAGACAACACCACAAAGAGACAACAATACATCAGACAACACCACAAAGAGACAACAATACATCAGACAACACCACAAAGAGACAACAATACATCAGACAACACCACAAAGAGACAACAATACATCAGACAACACCACAAAGAGACAACAATACATCAGACAACACCACAAAGAGACAACAATACATCAGACAACACCACAAAGAGACAACAATACATCAGACAACACCACAAAGAGACAACAATACATCAGACAACACCACAAAGAGACAACAATACATCAGACAACACCACAAAGAGACAACAATACATCAGACAACAATACATCAGACAACACCACAAAGAGACAACAATACATCAGACAACACCACAACAAAGAGACAACAATACATCAGACAACACCACAAAGAGACAACAATACATCAGACAACACCACAAAGAGACAACAATACATCAGACAACACCACAAAGAGACAACAATACATCAGACAACACCACAAAGAGACAACAATACATCAGACAACAATACATCAGACAACACCACAAAAAGAGACAACAATACATCAGACAACACCACAAAGAGACAACAATACATCAGACAACAATACATCAGACAACAATACATCAGACAACACCACAAAGAGACAACAATACATCAGACAACACCACAAAGAGACAACAATACATCAGACAACACCACAAAGAGACAACAATACATCAGACAACACCACAAAGAGACAACAATACATCAGACAACACCACAAAGAGACAACAATACATCAGACAACACCACAAAGAGACAACAATACATCAGACAACACCACAGACAACACCACAAAGAGACAACACCACAAAGAGACAACAATACATCAGACAACACCACAAAGAGACAACAATACATCAGACAACACCACAAAGAGACAACAATACATCAGACAACACCACAAAGAGACAACAATACATCAGACAACACCACAAAGAGACAACAATACATCAGACAACACCACAAAGAGACAACAATACATCAGACAACACCACAAAGAGACAACAATACATCAGACAACACCACAAAGAGACAACAATACATCAGACAACACCACAAAGAGACAACAATACATCAGACAACACCACAAAGAGACAACAATACATCAGACAACACCACAAAGAGACAACAATACATCAGACAACACCACAAAGAGACAACAATACATCAGACAACACCACAAAGAGACAACAATACATCAGACAACACCACAAAGAGACAACAATACATCAGACAACACCACAAAGAGACAACAATACATCAGACAACAATACATCAGACAACACCACAAAGAGACAACAATACATCAGACAACAATACATCAGACAACAATACATCAGACAACACCACAAAGAGACAACAATACATCAGACAACACCACAAAGAGACAACAATACATCAGACAACACCACAAAGAGACAACAATACATCAGACAACACCACAAAGAGACAACAATACATCAGACAACACCACAAAGAGACAACAATACATCAGACAACACCACAAAGAGACAACAATACATCAGACAACACCACAAAGAGACAACAATACATCAGACAACACCACAAAGAGACAACAATACATCAGACAACACCACAAAGAGACAACAATACATCAGACAACACAGACAACAATACAACAAGAGACAACAAGACAACATCAGACAACAATACATCAGACAACACCACAAAGAGACAACAATACATCAGACAACACCACAAAGAGACAACAATACATCAGACAACACCACAAAGAGACAACAATACATCAGACAACACCACAAAGAGACAACAATACATCAGACAACACCACAAAGAGACAACAATACATCAGACAACACCACAAAGAGACAACAATACATCAGACAACAATACATCAGACAACAATACATCAGACAACACCACACAGAGACAACAATACATCAGACAACAATACAAAGAGACAACAATACAAGGAGACAACAATAAATCAGACAACAATACATCAGACAACAATACATCAGACAACACCACAACGAGACAACAATACATCAGACAACACCACAAAGAGACAACAATACATCAGACAACACCACAAAGAGACAACAATACATCTGTAAACACCACAAAGAGACAACAATACATCAGTCAACACCACAAAGAGACAACAATACATCAGTCAACACCACAAAGAGACAATACATCAGACAACACCACAAAGAGACAACAATACATCAGACAACACCACAAAGAGACAACAATACATCAGACAACACCACAAAGAGACAACAATACATCAGACAACAATACATCAGACAACAATACATCAGACAACACTACATCAGACAACAATACATCAGACAACACTACAAAGAGACAACAATACATCAGACAACACCACAAAGAGACAACAATACATCAGACAACACCACAAAGAGACAACAATACATCAGAAACACCACAAAGAGACAACAATACATCAGACAACACCACAAAGAGACAACAATACATCAGACAACACCACAAAGAGACAACAATACATCAGACAACACCACAAAGAGACAACAATACATCAGACAACACCACAAAGAGACAACAATACATCAGACAACATCACACAGAGACAACAATACATCAGACATCAATACATCAGACAACACCACAAAGAGACAACAATACATCAGACAACACCACAAAGAGACAACAATACATCAGACAACACCACAAAGAGACAACAATACATCTGTAAACACCACAAAGAGACAACAATACATCAGACAACACCACAAAGAGACAACAATACATCAGACAACATCACACAGAGACAACAATACATCAGACATCAATACATCAGACAACACCACAAACAGACAACAATACATCAGACAACACCACAAAGAGACAACAATACATCAGACAACACCACAACGAGACAACAATACATCAGTCAACACCACAAAGAGATAACAATACATCATACAACACCACAAAGAGACAACAATACATCAGACAACACCACAACGAGACAACAATACATCAGACAACAATACATCAGACAACACCACAAAGAGACAACAATACATCAGACAACACCACAAAGAGACAACAATACATCAGACAACACCACAAAGAGACAACAATACATCAGACAACAATACATCAGACAACACCACAAAGAGACAACAATACATCAGACAACACCACAAAGAGACAACAATACATCAGACAACACCACAAAGAGACAACAATACATCAGACAACACCACAAAGAGACAACAATACATCAGACAACACCACAAAGAGACAACAATACATCAGACAACACCACAAAGAGACAACAATACATCTGTAAACACCACAAAGAGACAACAATACATCAGACAACACCACAAAGAGACAACAATACATCAGACAACATCACACAGAGACAACAATACATCAGACATCAATACATCAGACAACACCACAAAGAGACAACAATACATCAGACAACACCACAAAGAGACAACAATACATCAGACAACACCACAAAGACAACAATACATCACAACAACACCACAAAGAGACAACAATACATCAGACAACACCACAAAGAGACAACAATACATCAGACAACACCACAAAGAGACAACAATACATCAGACAACACCACAAAGAGACAACAATACATCAGACAACAATACATCAGACAACAATACATCAGACAACACCACAAAGAGACAACAATACATCAGACAACAATACATCAGACAACAATACATCAGACAACACCACAAGGAGACAACAATACATCAGACAACAATACATCAGACAACAATACATCAGACAACACCACAACGAGACAACAATACATCAGACAACACCACAACGAGACAACAATACATCAGACAACACCACAAAGAGACAACAATACATCAGACAACACCACAAAGAGACAACAATACATCAGACAACACCACAAAGAGACAACAATACATCAGTCAACACCACAAAGAGACAACAATACATCAGACAACACCACAAAGAGACAACAATACATCAGACAACACCACAAAGAGACAACAATACATCAGACAACACCACAAAGAGACAACAATACATCAGACAACACCACAAAGAGACAACAATACATCAGA
>NC_088421.1:56026785-56046785 GCF_034236695.1 Oncorhynchus nerka | reverse complement strand
TTGCTAGGGAGGTGAGCTCTATTACCATCAAGTAGACTTGGGTGTTGCTAGGGAGTCAGCTCTATTACCATCAAGTAGGTTTGGGTGTTGCTAGGGAGTGAGCTCTATTACCATCAAGTAGACTGGGTGTTGCTAGGGTGAGCTCTATTACCATCAAGTAGGTGGGTGTTGCTAGGGCGTGAGCTCTATTACCATCAAGTAGGTTTGGGTGTTGCTAGGGAGTGAGCTCTATTACCATCAAGTAGGTTTGGGTGTTGCTAGGGCGTGAGCTCTATTACCATCAAGTAGGTTTGGGTGTTGCTAGGGAGTGAGCTCTATTACCATCAAGTAGGTTTGGGTGTTGCTAGGGCATGAGCTCCATTACCATCAAGTAGGTTTGGGTGTTGCTAGGTAGTGAGCAATATTACTATCAAGTAGGTTTGGGTGTTGCTAGGAGGTGAGCTCTATTAACATCAAGTAGACTTGGGTGTTGCTAGGGAGTCAGCTCGATGACCATCAAGTAGACTTGGGTGTTGCTAGGGAGTGAGCTCTATTTCCATCAAGTAGACATGGGTGTTGCTAGGGGAAACTGTGAGCTCTATTACCATCAAGTAGACTTTGGTGTTGCTAGGGAGTGAGCTCTATTACCATCAAGTAGCCTTGGGTGTTGCTAGGGCGTGAGCTCTGTTACCATCAAGTAGGTTTGGGTGTTGCTAGGAGGTGAGCTATATTACCATCAAGTAGATTTGGGTGTTGCTAGGGCATGAGCTATATTACCATCAAGTAGGTTTGGGTGTTGCTAGGGAGTGAGCTCTATTACCATCAAGTAGACTTGGGTGATGCTAGGGAATCAGCGCTATTACCATCAAGTAGGTTTGGGTGTTGCTAGGTGGTGAGCTATATTACCATCAAGTAGGTTTGGGTGTTGCTAGGGCATGAGCTATATTACCATCAAGTAGGTTTGGGTGTTGCTAGGGAGTGAGCTCTATTACCATCAAGTAGACTTGGGTGATGCTAGGGCATCAGCGCTATTAACATCAAGTAGGTTTGGGTGTTGCTAGGGAGTGAGCTCTATTACCATCAAGTAGGTTTGGGTGTTGCTAGGGAATGAGCTCTATTACTATGAAGTAGGTTTGGGTGATGCTAGGGAGTGAGCTCTATTACCATCAAGTAGGTTTGGGTGTTGCTAGGGCGTGAGCTCTATTACCATCAAGTAGGTTTGGGTGTTGCTAGGGAGTGAGCTCTATTACCATCAAGTAGGTTTGGGTCTTGCTAGGGAATGAGCTCTATTACTATGAAGTAGGTTTGGGTGTTGCTAGGGGGTGAGCTCTATTACCATCAAGTAGGTTTGGGTGATGCTAGGGCGTGAGCTCTATTACTATCAAGTAGGTTTGGGTGTTGAGCTCTAGGATGGGTGAGCTCTATTACCATCAAGTAGGTTTGGGTGTTGCTAGGGTGTGAGCTCTATTACTATCAAGTAGGTTTGGGTGATGCTAGGACAAGAGCTCTATTACTATCAAGTAGGTTTGGGTGTTGCTAGGGAGTGAGCTCTATTACCATCAAGTAGGTTTGGGTGATGCTAGGGTTTGTGAGCTCTATTACTATCAAGTAGGTTTGGGTGTTGCTAGGGAGTGAGCTCTATTACCATCAAGTAGGTTTGGGTGTTGCTAGGGAGTGAGCTCTATTACCATCAAGTAGACTTGTGTGATGCTAGGACAAGAGCTCTGTTACCATCAAGTAGACTTGGGTGATGCTAGGACGTGAGCTCTATTACCATCAAGTAGACTTGGGTGATGCTAGGGAGTGAGCTCTGTTACCATCAATTAGGTTTGGGTGTTGCTAGGAAGTGAGCTCTATTACCATCAATTAGCCTTGGGTGATGCTAGGGGATCAGCTCTATTAACATCAAGTAGGTTTGGGTGTTGCTAGGCCATGAGCTCTATTACTATCAAGTAGGTTTGGGTGTTGCTAGGACGTGAGCTCTATTAACATCAAGTAGACTTGGGTGTTGCTAGGGAGTCAGCTCTATGACCATCAAGTAGACTTGGGTGTTGCTAGGGAGTGAGCTCTATTACCATCAAGTAGCCTTGGGTGTTGCTAGGGAGTGAGCTCTATTACCATCAAGTAGACTTGGGTGTTGCTAGGGAGTGAGCTCTATTACCATCAAGTAGCCTTGGGTGTTGCTAGGACGTGAGCTCTATTACCATCAAGTAGATTTCGGTGTTGGTAGGGAGTGAGCTCTATTACTATCAAGTAGGTTTGGGTGTTGCTAGGGAGTGAGCTCTATTACTATGAAGTAGGTTTGGGTGTTGCTAGGGCATGAGCTCCATTACCATCAAGTAGGTTTGGGTGTTGCTAGGTAGTGAGCAATATTACCATCAAGTAGGTTTGGGTGTTGCTAGGGCGTGAGCTCTATTACCATCAAGTAGACATGGGTGATGCTAGGGCATGAGCTCTATTTTCATCAAGTAGACTTTGGTGTTGCTAGGGGGTGAGCTCTATTACCATCAAGTAGCCGTGGGTGTTGCTAGGGAGTGAGCTCTGTTACCATCAAGTAGGTTTGGGTGTTGCTAGGAGGTGAGCTATATTACCATCAAGTAGATTTGGGTGTTGCTAGGCCATGAGCTCTATTACCATCAAGTAGGTTTGGGTGTTGCTAGGGAGTGAGCTCTATTACCATCAAGTAGAGCTCTAGCTCTATTACCATCAAGTAGGTTTGGGTGTTGCTAGGGCGTGAGCTCTATTACCATCAAGTAGGTTTGGGTGTTGCTAGGGAGTGAGCTCTATTACCATCAAGTAGGTTTGGGTGTTGCTAGGGAATGAGCTCTATTACTATGAAGTAGGTTTGGGTGTTGCTAGGGGGTGAGCTCTATTACCAACAAGTAGGTTTGGGTGATGCTAGGGCGTGAGCTCTATTACTATGAAGTAGGTTTGGGTGTTGATAGGGATTGAGCTCTATTACCATCAAGTAGGTTTGGGTGTTGCTAGGGCAGGAGCTCTATTACTATCAAGTAGGTTTGGGTGATGCTAGGGCGTGAGCTCTATTACTATCAAGTAGGTTTGGGTGATGCTAGGGCGTGAGCTCTATTACTATCAAGTAGGTTTGGGTGATGCTAGGACGTGAGCTCTATTACTATTAAGCAGGTTTAGGTGTTGCTAGGGAGTGAGCTCTATTACCATCAAGTAGGTTTGGGTGTTGCTAGGGCGTGAGCTCTATTACTATAAAGTAGGTTTGGGTGTTGCTAGGGAGTGAGCTCTATTACCATCAAGTAGGTTTGGGTGTTGCTAGGGAGTGAGCTCTATTACCATCAAGTAGACTTGTGTGATGCTAGGACAAGAGCTCTGTTACCATCAAGTAGACTTGGGTGATGCTAGGACGTGAGCTCTATTACCATCAAGTAGACTTGGGTGATGCTAGGACGTGAGCTCTATTACCATCAAGTAGACTTGGGTGATGCTAGGGAGTGAGCTCTGTTACCATCAATTAGGTTTGGGTGTTGCTAGGAAGTGAGCTCTATTACCATCAAGTAGCCTTGGGTGATGCTAGGGAATCAGCTCTATTAACATCAAGTAGGTTTGGGTGTAGCTAGGACATGAGCTCTATTACTATCAAGTAGGTTTGGGTGTTGATAGGAGGTGAGCTCTATTAACATGAAGTAGACTTGGGTGTTGGTAGGGAGTCAGCTCTATGACCATCAAGTAGACTTGGGTGTTGCTAGGGAGTGAGCTCTATTACCATCAAGTAGCCTTGGGTGTTGCTAGGGAGTGAGCTCTATTACCATCAAGTAGACTTGGGTGTTGCTAGGGAGTGAGCTCTATTACCATCAAGTAGCCTTGGGTGTTGCTAGGACGTGAGCTCTATTACCATCAAGTAGATTTCGGTGTTGGTAGGGCGTGAGCTCTATTACTATCAAGTAGGTTTGGGTGTTGCTAGGGAGTGAGCTCTATTACCATCAAGTAGGTTTGGGTGTTGCTAGGGCGTGAGCTCTATTACTATGAAGTAGGTTTGGGTGTTGCTAGGGCATGAGCTCCATTACCATCAAGTAGGTTTGGGTGTTGCTAGGGCGTGAGCTCTATTACCATCAAGTAGACATGGGTGATGCTAGAGGGTGAGCTCTATTTCCATCAAGTAGACTTTGGTGTTGCTAGGGAGTGAGCTCTATTACCATCAAGTAGCCTTGGGTGTTGCTAGGGAGTGAGCTCTGTTACCATCAAGTAGGTTTGGGTGTTGCTAGGAGGTGAGCTATATTACCATCAAGTAGGTTTGGGTGTTGCTAGGCCATGAGCTCTATTACCATCAAGTAGGTTTGGGTGTTGCTAGGGAGTGAGCTCTATTACCATCAAGTAGACTTGGGTGTTGCTAGGGAGTTCGTTCTATTACCATCAAGTAGGTGTGGGTGTTGCTAGGGCGTGAGCTCTATTACTATGAAGTAGGTTTGGGTGTTGCTAGGGAGTGAGCTCTATTACCATCAAGTAGGTTTGGGTGTTGCTAGGGTTGAGCTCTATTACTATGAAGTAGGTTTGGGTGTTGCTAGGGAGTGAGCTCTATTACCATCAAGTAGGTTTGGGTGTTGCTAGGGCGTGAGCTCTATTACTATCAAGTAGGTTTGGGTGATGCTAGGGAGTGAGCTCTATTACCATAAAGTAGGTTTGGGTGATGCTAGGGCGTGAGCTCTATTACCATAAAGTAGGTTTGGGTGTTGCTAGGGCGTGAGCTCTATTACTATCAAGTAGGTTTGGGTGTTGCTAGGGAGTGAGCTCTATTACCATCAAGTAGGTTTGGGTGTTGCTAGGGAGTGAGCTCTATTACCATCAAGTAGACTTGTGTGATGCTAGGACAAGAGCTCTGTTACCATCAAGTAGCCTTGGGTGATGCTAGGACGTGAGCTCTATTACCATCAAGTAGACTTGGGTGATGCTAGGGAGTGAGCTCTGTTACCATCAATTAGGTTTGGGTGTTGCTAGGAAGTGAGCTCTATTACCATCAAGTAGCCTTGGGTGATGCTAGGGAATCAGCTCTATTAACATCAAGTAGGTTTGGGTGTAGCTAGGACATGAGCTCTATTATTATCAAGTAGGTTTGGGTGTTGATAGGAGGTGAGCTCTATTAACATGAAGTAGACTTGGGTGTTGCTAGGGAGTCAGCTCTATGACCATCAAGTAGACTTGGGTGTTGCTAGGGAGTGAGCTCTATTACCATCAAGTAGCCTTGGGTGTTGCTAGGGAGTGAGCTCTATTACCATCAAGTAGACTTGGGTGTTGCTAGGGAGTGAGGTCTATTACCATCAAGTAGCCTTGGGTGTTGCTAGGACGTGAGCTCTATTACCATCAAGTAGATTTCGGTGTTGGTAGGGCGTGAGCTCTATTACTATCAAGTAGGTTTGGGTGTTGCTAGGGAGTGAGCTCTATTACCATCAAGTAGGTTTGGGTGTTGCTAGGGCGTGAGCTCTATTACTATGAAGTAGGTTTGGGTGTTGCTAGGGCATGAGCTCCATTACCATCAAGTAGGTTTGGGTGTTGCTAGGGCGTGAGCTCTATTACCATCAAGTAGACATGGGTGATGCTAGAGGGTGAGCTCTATTTCCATCAAGTAGACTTTGGTGTTGCTAGGGCATCAGCTCTATTACCATCAAGTAGCCTTGGGTGTTGCTAGGGAGTGAGCTCTGTTACCATCAAGTAGGTTTGGGTGTTGCTAGGAGGTGAGCTATATTACCATCAAGTAGGTTTGGGTGTTGCTAGGCCATGAGCTCTATTACCATCAAGTAGGTTTGGGTGTTGCTAGGGAGTGAGCTCTATTACCATCAAGTAGGTTTGGGTGTTGCTAGGGCGTGAGCTCTATTACTATAAAGTAGGTTTGGGTGTTGCTAGGGAGTGAGCTCTATTACCATCAAGTAGGTTTGGGTGTTGCTAGGGAGTGAGCTCTATTACCATCAAGTAGACTTGTGTGATGCTAGGACAAGAGCTCTGTTACCATCAAGTAGACTTGGGTGATGCTAGGACGTGAGCTCTATTACCATCAAGTAGACTTGGGTGATGCTAGGGCGTGAGCTCTATTACCATCAAGTACTGATGGGTGATGCTAGGGAGTGAGCTCTGTTACCATCAATTAGGTTTGGGTGTTGCTAGGAAGTGAGCTCTATTACCATCAAGTAGCCTTGGGTGATGCTAGGGATTCAGCTCTATTAACATCAAGTAGGTTTGGGTGTAGCTAGGACATGAGCTCTATTACTATCAAGTAGGTTTGGGTGTTGATAGGAGGTGAGCTCTATTAACATGAAGTAGACTTGGGTGTTGCTAGGGAGTCAGCTCTATGACCATCAAGTAGACTTGGGTGTTGCTAGGGAGTGAGCTCTATTACCATCAAGTAGCCTTGGGTGTTGCTAGGGAGTGAGCTCTATTACCATCAAGTAGACTTGGGTGTTGCTAGGGAGTGAGCTCTATTACCATCAAGTAGCCTTGGGTGTTGCTAGGACGTGAGCTCTATTACCATCAAGTAGATTTCGGTGTTGGTAGGGCGTGAGCTCTATTACTATCAAGTAGGTTTGGGTGTTGCTAGGGAGTGAGCTCTATTACCATCAAGTAGGTTTGGGTGTTGCTAGGGCGTGAGCTCTATTACTATGAAGTAGGTTTGGGTGTTGCTAGGGCATGAGCTCCATTACCATCAAGTAGGTTTGGGTGTTGCTAGGGCATGAGCTCCATTACCATCAAGTAGGTTTGGGTGTTGCTAGGTGGTGAGCAATATTACCATCAAGTAGGTTTGGGTGTTGCTAGGGCGTGAGCTCTATTACCATCAAGTAGACATGGGTGATGCTAGGGCGTGAGCTCTATTTCCATCAAGTAGACTTTGGTGTTGCTAGGGAGTGAGCTCTATTACCATCAAGTAGCCTTGGGTGTTGCTAGGGAGTGAGCTATATTACCATCAAGTAGGTTTGGGTGTTGCTAGGCCATGAGCTCTATTACTATCAAGTAGGTTTGGGTGTTGCTAGGGAGTGAGCTCTATTACCATCAAGTAGACTTGGGTGATGCTAGGGCATCAGCGCTATTAACATCAAGTAGGTTTGGGTGTTGCTAGGGAGTGAGCTCTATTACCATCAAGTAGGTTTGGGTGTTGCTAGGGCGTGAGCTCTATTACCATCAAGTAGACATGGGTGATGCTAGGGAGTGAGCTCTATAACCATCAAGTAGATTTGGGTGTTGCTAGGGCGTGAGCTCTATTACCATCAAGTAGGTTTGGGTGTTGCTAGGGAGTGAGCTCTATTACCATCAAGTAGGTTTGGGTGTTGCTAGGGCTTGAGCTCTATTACTATGAAGTAGGTTTGGGTGTTGCTAGGGGGTGAGCTCTATTACCAACAAGTAGGTTTGGGTGTTGCTAGGGCGTGAGCTCTATTACTATGAAGTAGGTTTGGGTGTTGCTAGGGAGTGAGCTCTATTACCATCAAGTAGGTTTGGGTGTTGCTAGGGCTTGAGCTCTATTACTATGAAGTAGGTTTGGGTGTTGCTAGGGAGTGAGCTCTATTACCATCAAGTAGGTTTGGGTGTTGCTAGGGCGTGAGCTCTATTACTATCAAGTAGGTTTGGGTGATGCTAGGGAGTGAGCTCTATTACCATAAAGTAGGTTTGGGTGATGCTAGGGCGTGAGCTCTATTACCATAAAGTAGGTTTGGGTGTTGCTAGGGCGTGAGCTCTATTACTATCAAGTAGGTTTGGGTGTTGCTAGGGAGTGAGCTCTATTACCATCAAGTAGGTTTGGGTGTTGCTAGGAAGTGAGCTCTATTAACATCAATTAGCCTTGGGTGATGCTAGGGCATCAGCTCTATTAACATCAAGTAGGTTTGGGTGTTGCTAGGACATGAGCTCTATTACTATCAAGTAGGTTTGGGTGTTGCTAGGACGTGAGCTCTATTAACATCAAGTAAACTTGGGTGTTGCTAGGAAGTCAGCTCTATGACCATCAAGTAGACTTGGGTGTTGCTAGGGAGTGAGCTCTATTACCATCAAGTAGCCTTGGGTGTTGCTAGGGAGTGAGCTCTATTACCATCAAGTAGACTTGGGTGTTGCTAGGGAGTGAGCTCTATTACCATCAAGTAGCCTTGGGTGTTGCTAGGACGTGAGCTCTATTACCATCAAGTAGATTTTCGGTGTTGGTAGGGAGTGAGCTCTATTACTATCAAGTAGGTTTGGGTGTTGCTAGGGAGTGAGCTCTATTACTATGAAGTAGGTTTGGGTGTTGCTAGGGCATGAGCTCCATTACCATCAAGTAGGTTTGGGTGTTGCTAGGGAGTGAGCTCTATTACCATCAAGTAGGTTTGGGTGTTGCTAGGGCGTGAGCTCTATTACCATCAAGTAGACATGGGTGATGCTAGGGCGTGAGCTCTATTTCCATCAAGTAGACTTTGGTGTTGCTAGGGAGTGAGCTCTATTACCATCAAGTAGCCTTGGGTGTTGCTAGGGAGTGAGCTCTGTTACCATCAAGTAGGTTTGGGTGTTGCTAGGAGGTGAGCTATATTACCATCAAGTAGGTTTGGGTGTTGCTAGGCCATGAGCTCTATTACTATCAAGTAGGTTTGGGTGTTGCTAGGGAGTGAGCTCTATTACCATCAAGTAGACTTGGGTGATGCTAGGGCATCAGCGCTATTAACATCAAGTAGGTTTGGGTGTTGCTAGGGAGTGAGCTCTATTACCATCAAGTAGGTTTGGGTGTTGCTAGGGCGTGAGCTCTATTACCATCAAGTAGACATGGGTGATGCTAGGGAGTGAGCTCTATAACCATCAAGTAGGTTTGGGTGTTGCTAGGGCGTGAGCTCTATTACCATCAAGTAGGTTTGGGTGTTGCTAGGGAGTGAGCTCTATTACCATCAAGTAGGTTTGGGTGTTGCTAGGGAATGAACTCTATTACTATGAAGTAGGTGTGGGTGTTGCTAGGGGGTGAGCTCTATTACCAACAAGTAGGTTTGGGTGATGCTAGGGCGTGAGCTCTATTACTATGAAGTAGGTTTGGGTGATGCTAGGGCGTGAGCTCTATTACTATCAAGTAGGTTTGGGTGATGCTAGGGCGTGAGCTCTATTACTATCAAGTAGGTTTGGGTGATGCTAGGACGTGAGCTCTATTACTATTAAGCAGGTTTAGGTGTTGCTAGGGAGTGAGCTCTATTACCATCAAGTAGGTTTGGGTGTTGCTAGGGAGTGACCTCTATTACTATCAAGTAGGTTTGGGTGTTGCTAGGGCGTGAGCTCTATTACCATCAAGTAGTTTTGGGTGTTGCTAGGGAGTGAGCTCTGTTACCATCAAGTAGACTTGGGTGATGCTAGGACGTGAGCTCTATTACCATCAAGTAGACTTGGGTGATGCTAGGGAGTGAGCTCTGTTACCATCAATTAGGTTTGGGTGTTGCTAGGCAGTGAGCTCTATTACCATCAATTAGCCTTGGGTGATGCTAGGGAATCAGCTCTATTAACATCAAGTAGGTTTGGGTGTAGCTAGGACATGAGCTCTATTACTATCAAGTAGGTTTGGGTGTTGCTAGGAGGTGAGCTCTATTAACATGAAGTAGACTTGGGTGTTGCTAGGGAGTCAGCTCTATGACCATCAAGTAGACTTGGGTGTTGCTAGGGAGTGAGCTCTATTACCATCAAGTAGCCTTGGGTGTTGCTAGGGAGTGAGCTCTATTACCATCAAGTAGTCTTGGGTGTTGCTAGGGAATGAGCTCTATTACCATCAAGTAGCCTTGGGTGTTGCTAGGGCGTGAGCTCTATTACCATCAAGTAGCCTTGGGTGTTGCTAGGGAGTGAGCTCTATTACCATCAAGTAGACTTGGGTGTTGCTAGGGAGTGAGCTCTATTACCATCAAGTAGCCTTGGGTGTTGCTAGGACGTGAGCTCTATTACCATCAAGTAGATTTTCGGTGTTGGTAGGGAGTGAGCTCTATTACTATCAAGTAGGTTTGGGTGTTGCTAGGGAGTGAGCTCTATTACTATGAAGTAGGTTTGGGTGTTGCTAGGGCATGAGCTCCATTACCATCAAGTAGGTTTGGGTGTTGCTAGGGAGTGAGCTCTATTACCATCAAGTAGGTTTGGGTGTTGCTAGGGCGTGAGCTCTATTACCATCAAGTAGACATGGGTGATGCTAGGGCGTGAGCTCTATTTCCATCAAGTAGACTTTGGTGTTGCTAGGGAGTGAGCTCTATTACCATCAAGTAGCCTTGGGTGTTGCTAGGGAGTGAGCTCTGTTACCATCAAGTAGGTTTGGGTGTTGCTAGGAGGTGAGCTATATTACCATCAAGTAGGTTTGGGTGTTGCTAGGCCATGAGCTCTATTACTATCAAGTAGGTTTGGGTGTTGCTAGGGAGTGAGCTCTATTACCATCAAGTAGACTTGGGTGATGCTAGGGCATCAGCGCTATTAACATCAAGTAGGTTTGGGTGTTGCTAGGGAGTGAGCTCTATTACCATCAAGTAGGTTTGGGTGTTGCTAGGGCGTGAGCTCTATTACCATCAAGTAGACATGGGTGATGCTAGGGAGTGAGCTCTATAACCATCAAGTAGGTTTGGGTGTTGCTAGGGCGTGAGCTCTATTACCATCAAGTAGGTTTGGGTGTTGCTAGGGAGTGAGCTCTATTACCATCAAGTAGGTTTGGGTGTTGCTAGGGAATGAACTCTATTACTATGAAGTAGGTGTGGGTGTTGCTAGGGGGTGAGCTCTATTACCGACAAGTAGGTTTGGGTGATGCTAGGGCGTGAGCTCTATTACTATGAAGTAGGTTTGGGTGATGCTAGGGCGTGAGCTCTATTACTATCAAGTAGGTTTGGGTGATGCTAGGGCGTGAGCTCTATTACTATCAAGTAGGTTTGGGTGATGCTAGGACGTGAGCTCTATTACTATTAAGCAGGTTTAGGTGTTGCTAGGGAGTGAGCTCTATTACCATCAAGTAGGTTTGGGTGTTGCTAGGGAGTGACCTCTATTACTATCAAGTAGGTTTGGGTGTTGCTAGGGCGTGAGCTCTATTACCATCAAGTAGTTTTGGGTGTTGCTAGGGAGTGAGCTCTGTTACCATCAAGTAGACTTGGGTGATGCTAGGACGTGAGCTCTATTACCATCAATTAGGTTTGGGTGTTGCTAGGCAGTGAGCTCTATTACCATCAATTAGCCTTGGGTGATGCTAGGGAATCAGCTCTATTAACATCAAGTAGGTTTGGCTGTAGCTAGGACATGAGCTCTATTACTATCAAGTAGGTTTGGGTGTTGCTAGGAGGTGAGCTCTATTAACATGAAGTAGACTTGGGTGTTGCTAGGGAGTCAGCTCTATGACCATCAAGTAGACTTGGGTGTTGCTAGGGAGTGAGCTCTATTACCATCAAGTAGCCTTGGGTGTTGCTAGGGAGTGAGCTCTATTACCATCAAGTAGACTTGGGTGTTGCTAGGGAATGAGCTCTATTACCATCAAGTAGCCTTGGGTGTTGCTAGGACGTGAGCTCTATTACCATCAAGTAGATTTCGGTGTTGGTAGGGCGTGAGCTCTATTACTATCAAGTAGGTTTGGGTGTTGCTAGGGAGTGAGCTCTATTACCATCAAGTAGGTTTGGGTGTTGCTAGGTAGTGAGCAATATTACCATCAAGTAGGTTTGGGTGTTGCTAGGGCGTGAGCTCTATTACCATCAAGTAGACATGGGTGATGCTAGAGGGTGAGCTCTATTTCCATCAAGTAGCCTTGGGTGTTGCTAGGGAGTGAGCTCTATTACCATCAAGTAGGTTTGGGTGTTGCTAGGGCGTGAGCTCTATTACCATCAAGTAGACTTTGGGTGTTGCTAGGGAGTGAGCTCTATTACCATCAAGTAGGTTTGGGTGTTGCTAGGAGGTGAGCTATATTACCATCAAGTATGTTTGGGTGTTGCTAGGCCATGAGCTCTATTACCATCAAGTAGGTTTGGGTGTTGCTAGGGAGTGAGCTCTATTACCATCAAGTAGATTTGGGTGTTGCTAGGGAGTTCGTTCTATTACCATCAAGTAGGTTTGGGTGTTGCTAGGGCGTGAGCTCTATTACCATCAAGTAGGTTTGGGTGTTGCTAGGGACGTGAGCTCTATTACCATCAAGTAGGTTTGGGTGTTGCTAGGGCGTGAGCTCTATTACTATGAAGTAGGTTTGGGTGTTGCTAGGGAGTGAGCTCTATTACCATCGAGTAGGTTTGGGTGATGCTAGGGCTTGAGCTCTATTACTATGAAGTAGGTTTGGGTGTTGATAGGGATTGAGCTCTATTACTATCAAGTAGGTTTGGGTGTTGCTAGGCGTGAGCTCTATTACTATCAAGTAGGTTTGGGTGATGCTAGGGCGTGAGCTCTATTACTATCAAGTAGGTTTGGGTGATGCTAGGGCATGAGCTCTATTACTATCAAGTAGGTTTGGGTGATGCTAGGGCATGAGCTCTATTACTATGAAGTAGGTTTAGGTGTTGCTAGGCGGTGAGCTCTATTACCGTCAAGTAGGTTTGGGTGTTGCTAGGGTGTGAGCTCTATTACTATGAAGTAGGATTGGGTGTTGCTAGGGAGTGAGCTCTATTACCATCAAGTAGGTTTGGGTGTTGCTAGGTCGTGAGCTCTATTACTATGAAGTAGGTTTGGGTGTTGCTAGGGCGTGAGCTCTATTACCATCAAGTAGGTTTGGGTGTTGCTAGGGCGTGAGCTCTATTACTATGAAGTAGGTTTGGGTGTTGCTAGGGAGTGAGCTCTATTACCATCAAGTGGGTTTGGGTGTTGCTAGGGCGTGAGCTCTATTACTATCAAGTAGGTTTGGGTGATGCTAGGGCGTGAGCTCTATTACTATCAAGTAGGTTTGGGTGATGCTAGGGTGTGAGCTCTATTACTATCAAGTAGGTTTGGGTGATGCTAGGGCGTGAGCTCTATTACTATCAAGTAGGTTTGGGTGTTGCTAGGGCGTGAGCTCTATTACTATGAAGTAGGTTTGGGTGATGCTAGGGCGTGAGCTCTATTACTATCAAGTAGGTTTGGGTGATGCTAGGGCGTGAGCTCTATTACTATCAAGTAGGTTTGGGTGATGCTAGGGAGTGAGCTCTATTACCATAAAGTAGGTTTGGGTGTTGCTAGGGCGTGAGCTCTATTACCATCAAGTAGGTTTGGGTGTTGCTAGGGCGTGAGCTCTATTACTATGAAGTAGGTTTGGGTGTTGCTAGGGAGTGAGCTCTATTACCATAAAGTAGGTTTGGGTGTTGCTAGGGCGTGAGCTCTATTACCATCAAGTACGTTTGGGTGTTGCTAGGGCATGAGCTCTATTACTATGAAGTAGGTTTGGGTGTTGCTAGGGAGTGAGCTCTATTACCATTAAGTAGGTTTGGGTGATGCTAGGGCGTGAGCTCTATTACTATCAAGTAGGTTTGGGTGTTGCTAGGGTGTGAGCTATATTACTATCAAGTAGGTTTGGGTGATGCTAGGGCATGAGCTCTATTACTATCAAGGTTGTTTGGGTGAAGCTAGGGCGTGAGATCTATTACTATGAAGTAGGTTTTGGTGTTGCTAGGGCGTGAGCTCTATTACTATGAAGTAGGTTTGGGTGATGCTAGGGCATGAGCTCTATTACTATCAAGTAGGTTTGGGTGATGCTAGGGCGTGAGCTCTATTACTATCAAGTAGGTTTGGGTGATGCTAGGGAGTGAGCTCTATTACCATAAAGTAGGTTTGGGTGTTGCTAGGGCGTGAGCTCTATTACCATCAAGTAGGTTTGGGTGTTGCTAGGGCGTGAGCTCTATTACTATGAAGTAGGTTTGGGTGTTGCTAGGGAGTGAGCTCTATTACCATAAAGTTGGTTTGGGTGTTGCTAGGGCGTGAGCTCTATTACCATCAAGTAGGTTTGGGTGTTGCTAGGGCGTGAGCTCTATTACCATCAAGTAGGTTTGGGTGTTGCTAGGGCGTGAGCTCTATTACCATCAAGTAGGTTTGGGTGTTGCTAGGGCTTGAGCTCTATTACTATGAAGTAGGTTTGGGTGTTGCTAGGGAGTGAGCTCTATTACCATCAAGTAGGTTTGGGTGTTGCTAGGGCGTGAGCTCTATTACTATCAAGTAGGTTTGGGTGATGCTAGGGAGTGAGCTCTATTACCATAAAGTAGGTTTGGGTGATGCTAGGGCGTGAGCTCTATTACCATAAAGTAGGTTTGGGTGTTGCTAGGGCGTGAGCTCTATTACCATCAAGTAGGTTTGGGTGTTGCTAGGGCGTGAGCTCTATTACTATGAAGTAGGTTTGGGTGTTGCTAGGGAGTGAGCTCTATTACCATCAAGTAGGTTTGGGTGTTGCTAGGGCGTGAGCTCTATTACTATCAAGTAGGTTTGGGTGATGCTAGGGCGTGAGCTCTTTTACTATCAAGTAGGTTTGGGTGTTGCTAGGGCGTGAGCTCTATTACTATGAAGTAGGTTTGGGTGTTGCTAGGGAGTGAGCTCTATTACCATCAAGTAGGTTTGGGTGTTGCTAGGGCGTGAGCTCTATTACTATCAAGTAGGTTTGGGTGATACTAGGGCGTGAGCTCTTTTACTATCAAGTAGGTTTGGGTGATGCTAGGGCGTGAGCTCTATTACTATCAAGTAGGTTTGGGTGATGCTAGGGCGTGAGCTCCGGCTCATAGGGTCACGTTTTCAATCCCAGTGCTACACACTAATTTCCTGGTTAACCTTTAACCCTTAATAATTCAGAATGAATGCCTAAACCTAAACCTAACCCTAAACCCAACCCTAAACCTAAACCTAACCCTTTCCCAAACCTTAAACCTAAACCTAACCCTAACCCTTTCCCAAACCTTAAACCCAACCCTAAACCTAAACCTAACCCTAACCCTAACCCTAAACCTAACCCTAAACCTAAACCTGAACCTAAACCTAACCCTAACCCTTTCCCAAACCTTAAACCTTAAACCTTAACTTAGCCACTTGGAATTAATGCAGGAGGAAGAGACAACCCAGGTTGTCCAAAACTCTTTCAAATTTGACGTTTTGAGCAACTTTTAAATTTGACGTTTGGACAAACGTGGATCAACGTCCGAATTTGAAGTCAAATTGGTCAAACCGTGCAATCTTCTTGGAACAGGCTTGGAGGGAGAGAGTTTCTTACAATGTGTTTATGAACAGTAATCCATTTAGAAAAGGAAGGTACCAACACACGTTTTAGTTGTTTGCCTGACCATATGTGATGCGGCCTACGAGAAGCCGTCAGATGCCGACTCATTGTTGAGAAAAAAAAAGACAAAATGCTAAGAAAATCTGTTTCTTTCTAAATTTAGATTTGGGATGTTTTTTATTGTTGGAACAAATGGGCATATTTTCTAAAGGTCTGCCCCCCACGCCAGCTTGGCTTCCTGAACTCACTAGGAGCAGAACGCCAGCTTGGCTTCCTGAACTCACGAGGAGCTCACCTTTCATCTCATATTTAATATTGTCCATCTGACAAAGTGTTTTTGGTTTCAAATCTATTATATTTACAGTTGTGAACATCACACAGAACGCCAGCTTGGCTTCGTGAACTCACTAGGAGCAGAACGCCAGCTTGGCTTCTTGAACTCACTAGGAGCTCACCTTTTCATCTCATCTTAAATATTGTCCGTCTGACAAACAAAGTATTTTTTTGGTTTAAACACCTCAGCAATTTGTAACTGTTTTTACCAGAAAGGTTATTTACCTTGTGACATCATTATGTGTATCTCTGAAGGTTCTGAACAGAACCATGTGACATCATTATGTGTATCTCTGAAGGTTCTGAATAGAACCATGTGACATCATTATGTGTATCTCTGAAGGTTCTGAACAGAACCATGTGACATCATAATGGGACATCATTATGTGTATCTCTGAAGGTTCTGAACAGAACCATGTGACATCATTATGTGTATCTCTGAAGGTTCTGAACAGAACCATGTGTATCTCTGAAGGTTCTGAACAGAACCATGTGACATCATAATGTGTATCTCTGAAGGTTCTGAATGGAACCATGTGACATCATTATGTGTATCTCTGAAGGTTCTGAACAGAACCATGTGACATCATAATGGGACATCATTATGTGTATCTCTGAAGGTTCTGAACAGAACCATGTGACATCATTATGTGTATCTCTGAAGGTTCTGAACAGAACCATGTGACATCATAATGGGACATCATTATGTGTATCTCTGAAGGTTCTGAACAGAACCATGGGACATCCTTATGTGTATCTCTGAAGGTTCTGAACGGTACCATGTGACATCATAATGGGACATCATTATGTGTATCTCTGAAGGTTCTGAACAGAACCATGTGACATCATAATGTGTATCTCTGAAGGTTCTGAACGGAACCATGTGACATCATAATGTTGATTTGACCCTTGTTTTGGAGCATGCAGCATTACTAGTAGTTGTTTATGGACCTGTCACGATGAATCATTACTTTTGAGGATTGCATAGATTACGTTGAGTTACATTGAACTGGTTTAAAAAAAAAAAATGAATAGAAGAAAATGTACATGACAAAAAGGTAAAGTGTTTAAATTATCCAAAACATGGTTTAAAATGTATTCATTATTTTATAATACTTTTGATAAAGTTGGCTATAAATCGATCTCTGAATGTGGTAAAATGATGAAACCGGTCTCTCCTGCCACGATGTAAGGATTTCAGTCATGTGCTTTGTCCATCCATGTCTGACCACTAGGGAGCAACAGTGAGTCATGTGCTTTGTCCAGCCAGGTCAGACCACTAGGGGGCAACAGTGAGTCATGTGCTTTGTCCAGCCAGGTCAGACCACTAGTGGGCAACAGTGAGTCATGTGCTTTGTCCAGCCAGGTCAGACCACTAGGGGGCAACAGTGAGAAATGTGCTTTGTCCAGCCAGGTCAGACCACTAGGGAGCAACAGTGAGTCATGTGCTTTGTCCAGCCAGGTCAGACCACTAGGGGGCAACAGTGAGTCATGTGCTTTGTCCAGCCAGGTCAGACCACTAGGGGGCAACAGTGAGTCATGTGCTTTGTCCAGCCAGGTCAGACCACTAGGGGGCAACAGTGAGAAATGTGCTTTGTCCAGCCAGGTTAGACCACTAGGGAGCAACAGTGAGTCATGTGCTTTGTCCAGCCAGGTCAGACCACTAGGGGGCGACAGTGAGTAATGTGCTTTGTCCAGCCAGGTCAGACCACTAGGGGGCAACAGTGAGTCATGTGCTTTGTCCAGCCAGGTCACCCAGTATTCAACGTCCAACCATGTCTGACCATTAGGGAGCAACAGTGAGTCATGTGCTTAGTCCAGCCAGGTCACCCAGTATTCAACATCCAAACATGTCTGACCACTAAGGAGCAACAGTGAGTCATGTGCTTAGTCCAGCCAGGTCACCCAGTATTCAACATCCATCCATGTCTGAGGACATTGGGAGATGATGTGGAAACAGGTGGAAACAGGCCACTAGGGGGCAACAGTGAGCGCTGTTACGTTCAAGTAGGTTTCAGTTTTGCTGCTGGGTGGTGGGGATAGAGTAAGACCCTAAACCCTTGTTAGGGTGATGGGGATAGAGTAAGGACCTAAACCCTTGCTAGGGTGATGGGGATAGAGTAAGACCCTAAACCCTTGCTATTGTGATGGGGACAGAGTAAGACCCTAAACCCTTGCTAGGGTGTTGGGGATGGAAGAAGGCTGTAAAACACATGCTTCGGCTCTGAGGATCAGGTTCAATCCCAGCGCTAGCCACTTAGTTTCTGTTTTAAAGTCATGGGAGGGATCTAGAGAGAGAGAGGAGGAGATACTCATTTAAACCTGGTCTTAAATAATGTATCAGATCGATTTGATGTTAGAGTAGAATCATATTGAGAATCAAATGTTTTTGTAACACATTGGCCTGATAAGCAGCTCGGCAGACGGATTCACAATCAGAGTTAAGGAACATTGGAATAATACTGTTTATGACCTTGTCCACTTGTCTTTCAAAAGTGGTTGTCCCTGAACCATCACCTGGTTGTTCCTGAACCAGCACCTGGTCGTTCCTGAACCATCACCTGGTTGTTCCTGAACCAGCACCTGGTTGTTCCTGAACCATCACCTGGTTGTTCCTGAACCAGCACCTGGTTGTTCCTGATCCAGCACCTGGTTGTTCCTGAATCAGTACCTGGTTGTTCCTGAACCAGCACCTGGTTGTTCCTGATCCAGCACCTGGTTGTCACTGAACCAGCACCTGGTTGTTCCTGAACCAGCACCTGGTTGTTCCTGAACCAGTACCTGGTTGTCCCTGAACCAGCACCTGGTTGTTCCTGAACCAGTACCTGGTTGTCCCTGAACCAGCACCTGGTTGTTCCTGAACCAGCACCTGGTTGTCACTGAACCAGCACCTGGTTGTTCCTGAACCAGCACCTGGTTGTTCCTGAACCAGCACCTGGTTGTTCCTGAACCAGCACCTGGTTGTCCCTGAACCAGCACCTGGTTGTTCCTGAACCAGTACCTGGTTGGTCCTGAACCAGCACCTGGTTGTTCCTGAACCAGCACCTGGTTGTTCCTGAACCAGCACCTGATTGTCCCAGAACCAGCACCTGGTTGTTCCTGAAACATCACCTGGTTGTTCCTGAAACATCACCTGGTTGTTCCTGAACCAGCAGCTGGTTAGTCATGAACCAGTACCTGGTTGTTCCTGAACCAGCACCTGGTTAGTCCTGAACCAGCACCTGGTTGTTCCTGAACCATCACCTGCTTGTTCCTGAACCAGCAGCTGGTTGTTCCTGAACCAGCAGCTGGTTAGTCCTGAACCAGAACCTGGTTGTTCCTGAACCAGTACCTGGTTGTTCCTGAACCAGTACCTGGTTGTTCCTGAACCAGTACCTGGTTGTTCCTGAACCAGCACCTGGTTGTTCCTGAACCAGCACCTGGTTGTTCCTGAGCCAGTACCTGGTTGGTCCTGAACCAGCACCTGGTTGTTCCTGAACCAGCACCTGATTGTCCCTGAACCAGCACCTGGTTGTTCCTGAACCAGCAGCTGGTTAGTCATGAACCAGTACCTGGTTGTTCCTGAACCAGCACCTGGTTAGTCCTGAACCAGCACCTGGTTGTTCCTGAACCATCACCTGGTTTTTCCTGAACCAGCAGCTGGTTAGTCCTGAACCAGTACCTGGTTAGTCCTGAACCAGCACCTGGTTGTTCCTGAACCAGCACCTGGTTGTTCCTGAACCAGCACCTGGTTAGTCCTGAGCCAGCACCTGGTTGGTCCTGAACCAGCACCTGGTTGGTCCTGAACCAGCACCTGGTTGGTCCTGAACCAGCACCTGGATCAGAATGTACAGTGTTCTCTTTTCCTTTCTGTTCTCTTTTGTCTTTCTGCACCAAGAGGACATAAGCGTTAGAGATGCTTCAGTCTGTTGTTGTTCTCCACCAAGAGGATATAAGAGTTATAGATACCTCAGTCTGTTGTTGTTCTGCACCAAGAGGATATAAGAGTTATAGATACCTCAGTCTGTTGTTGTTCTGCACCAAGAGGATATAAGAGTTATAGATACCTCAGTCTGTTGTCTTTCTGCCCCAAAAGGATATAAGAGTTGTAGATACCTCAGTCTGTTGTCTTTCTGCCCCAAGAGGATATAAGAGTTGTAGATACCTCAGTCTGTTGTCTTTCTGCCCCAAGAGGATATAAGAGTTGTAGATACCTCAGTCTGTTGTCTTTCTGAACCAAGAGGATATAAGAGTTGTAGATACCTCAGTCTGTTGTCTTTCTGCCCCAAAAGGATATAAGAGTTGTAGATACCTCAGTCTGTTGTCTTTCTGCCCCAAAAGGATATAAGAGTTGTAGATACCTCAGTCTGTTGTCTTTCTGCACCAAGAGGATATAAGAGTTATAGATACCTCAGTCTGTTGTCTTTCTGAACCAAGAGGATATAAGAGCTGTAGATGCTTCAGTCTGTTGTTGTTCTGCACCAAGAGGATATAAGAGCTGTAGATACCTCAGTCTGTTGTTGTTCTGCACCAAGAGGATATAAGAGCTGTAGATACCTCAGTCTGTTGTTGTTCTCCACCAAGAGGATATAAGAGCTAT